>NC_085858.1:46060896-46070896 GCF_034702125.1 Engraulis encrasicolus | reverse complement strand
CAGTTTCCCTTTGTTCCACTGGACAACGTAGCACTATAAACCATACAGTATGTTGAGTATCTATTCATACTGTATACTAGTTGCTACGGCTCAAACAACGAAATCATAAGAACAAATTTCAAAACAGTACAAGGTGGGTTAAATGTTCAGTTAAAATGGATAGCTTGTCAAAACCATTTTTGCTCTGCTAAAGGGGAACAAATAACCAACAACAAACAACACTACCGTAAGCACATGTGGGACATCTAAAAGCATATTTGTAGGTTCCCTCATCTTGCTAATATGCCTTCATAGATAGGTATAGGAAAAGTCTAAACATTTCATTTACTGGGGAAAGGAATTCTCTTAAAAGGTAACACAAACAATAAAACCATATCAAAATTGAAATGTAAAAACATACCTCAGAAAAAAGTTTAAAAAAAAAAGTTGATGTTGCTCGATTTCTCCCAATACTTAGATGGAAGAAGTTATTAATCTTGTGTCTGGGTTTATGTCAGATGACAGGCTACTTATTATTATTATTTTTTACCTCATTGTAATGTCTGAATATTTCGTAGCCTCTTAGAGCATATGGGGGCGGGCCTATTCACTATTTGCTGAAAATACTCAACTACATCATAACAACATTGCTATGATATTACAGAGAGCCTTAAGTAACAGATTAAGACATAGACATTACAGTTTTGGTCAATTAAGGAACGGGGTTTACCTAAGTAAGTCCGAGGTGTTGGACTTAACATTTATGGGAGATTAAGCAGAGAGTGTAGGACTTTGTTCTTGATGTATGGAAATGATCGATGGAAGTTTCATGTTGTCAAGAACATCTGGAAGATGCTAGATTGTTGTTGTAAAACTTTGTTGTTCTATAGAAATTCCTCTTGTAGTAGAAATGAAACTGTCCCTGTAGCAGTGAAGCTGTATTCCATCCCATTCCCATGACGTCTTGATTATTTGCAATTATTGAGTCTGATATTGCGAGGCCATTCTAACTACTGCTATCACAGCAACCTCAAACCATGTCAGGACTCAGGCAGTCAATTAAGGCAGCCCAATCCACACTTATTTCTTGTGTATTTGCAGAGAAAATCTAAGTGATGAGAAGGATCACCCCTATTGATGTCCATTATAGCCTATTGTCAAAAACTTGCACCTAGATGGTCTCGGGCAAGTGATGAATAGGAAATGAGACAGATTCAATGAGGCTAAATGGCTAAAAACTTTTTTTAAAACTTCTATTTGCAATCATCAACCTCATATACAAATTTCCTGTTAAGATCTATTGTTGGTGTTATAAGAGGAGATATTTTCAAGTTATTTGGGTGTTTGGTTTTTCTAGCCCGTTTTTACCAGACCAAATTATTTACTTCGTACCACATTTTTGGTCTGGATCCTCGATGCCCTGGAGCATTGGGGCGGGGGCGGGGAGGAGTGAGGTCAGCTCTGGTTTTAAATGAGTGGACCAATCGCTGACGGATGATGAATGACGTACTGTATGTTGTAATGCGCCCATGTGCGTTCGCTTATTGGCTGGCCTTCTGGTGGACGACTAAACCATCCCTAGAGAAGCGTAATCAGACCATTCGTATATTACGAAGTAATCCAATATGAATGGTCCATCTGGCCTGTTAGGCTATGGTTTTTCCACCAGGACAGAGGATTTTGACCTGTACTAGCTCGCATTCTGTTGATGTAGGCTATATGGACTTGATATGGAATGGATACACGTATATGGATATAACTGGAATGTGTTTTACAGGGTTGGGTAGATAACCCGATGTCCAGACCAGTGTTAACGCTAGAATTCTTACTGGCCGGACAAGTGGTTGGCTGTATTGCAGAATACCGGACATTCGGAATATCTAACGGACCTTCCCTCAAACTAGCCAAACACACTCCCTAATGGGTTAAAGTGGCTAGTATATTGGTCTTTTCTACCCGCAAAACTTAAAATTTCATTAGCATTTGGCCAGTTGGCTGGTGTTTATTTAGAGCCCCTGCTTGTATGCACGGGGAGCAAACGCGCGCTCTCTTTCACACACCGGAGCGCTCGAACTGAAAGAGAAAAAAGCAGTCAGCAACGTGCCGCGCGCAGATCTAGCCAAAGTTATCGACTTAAAAATTGTGTTTTATCAGCAAACCCGAAGGGCATTTCCCTTCACAAATTGGGTGATGACTGTAAGTGCAGTAACGGTAACGACGCTACTTTGAACTGTATTGCGTTGTGTTCCCGCGCTCTCTAAAGTAATGGAATTGGTAGGCTACATTCCGTACGACGCATGTGGGCGTGTGAGTTACATCCACTACCCATTTTGGCTGGTGATGAAAAAAGTTATAAAGCCCTGCATGCACTGTCACTGGGACTTCTCGTGAGCATATTGTCCTCTGAAATATTTAATTTGACCCTCTACTACAGTAGCCTACTTGGAGATCCACCACCATTTTTCAGCAGAGGTAAAAGTGAAAGTGATTCTATGCTGCGATGCTGCGCATGCCATCGCATGCCATCGCATTGAGTCCCAAACAGTACGGCTTGACTTTGCAACTGCATGAAACGGTTTTGCAAATGCAATGCCCTTCGTTGTGTTCACTGATATATTTGTTAAAAAAACAAAAAACAAACAGATTTGTTCCTCGAAAGCAGCAGCAGCCAGCGTGAGTCAAGTGATTGGGAAGCATAATGTTTTTGGGGACAACGACATGGGGGAGGAGAGCACAAGCAACGCAACACTATTGCATGCTGTTTATGACACATTGGCTATTCACAATTACATAGGCTATTCGCAATTATTTTCAGCTTTGTTCAGTTTCATATTACTAGTGTTTTGTAACATTCAGTAAGCCTATTTAAAATGAGCTAATATTATTTACTGATTAATTGTAGCCTAGTCATTTTTTGTCAGACATTTTGTCCGGTCACATTTTATTTTGCCGGTCATTCATGCATGCAAAACGGCCAATGTCGACAATGGCCACAGCCGGCTAATGTGAACCTTGGTCCAGACTCCAACCTGGAGGACCAGTAGTGGTGTCATCAATGATCGATTCGGCGATGCAATCCAATGCGGGGCATGGACAATCCAGAATAGATCCGGCAAGTTCCAGAATCGATCCGGCAATTTTTTAAAGTTTCAATTACTACCATGGATATTTCGGGAGCGAATGAATGTTAAATTAAATTAAAGCATTGCAAGACTGATGCAGACTGATACAGAAAACAGCCAATAAATTGTTGCTGAGTATCTGACTACTTGTATTGCCTCATCATGACTGATTAAACATTTGCTTTGCTTTCAGTAGAAATGTAATGCATTGCAATGCATTGTAGAATTGAATTGGATCGGATCGGATCGCATAGAATCGAATCGAGTCGAATCGCTACCTCCCGAATCGTGATCGAATCGGATCGTGAGGGCAGTGCCAATCCACACCACTAAGGACCAGCATTGAAAAGTGAACTACCATATTACTACAATACTATGACATAACACAGGGCCTTTAGTAATGTGTAACTACGACTTGGTCAATGCCATTCTCCTAACAGCAAATGTATAACAGGCTAGAGACCTGCCAGTATAGTTGGACCTATGGGGCCATGAGCCTCCGCCGATAAAGTCTTCAGAGTCGTGGAGGCACGCAAGCAACACCACCACGACAGTGCGGCAGCACAGGGCAGCTGTCACAGACCATTGAAGTAAAGACAAGTGTCCAGCAAAGGTGTCTTCTCCCGCCATTCCTCTTTGTTCTTGTCATTGATTGGGACATGAGGGAAACATCAGAAGGGAAGAGTAACCGAATCCAGTGGACATTGTTGGAGAAACTGGATGGTTTGGATTTTGCAGAGTTATATAGTTCTACTCTCTCAATCACACACGCACCTTCAAGAAAAAACACAGACAGACTTGGACAAACTTCGCCTTATTCCCAGTACAGCAAAAACAGAAGTGATCAAGATCCACTCCAAGACCAAAAACCCTGTCACCTTAAACCAGGGGTGTCAAACACGGTGCACGAAAGATCCAGCCCACCAGAGGGTTCAATCCCCCCGTACGTAAAAAAAAACTAAAACAAGTTTTTCAAAGAAATAAAGAAAGGAAAATCGAGACCTGCATGACTTTAACCCAATGATCCAAACCTCCACCCCCCTCTCTCTCTTATATATCTAGTAAAGTTCACGTCACACTTATTTATAAATGGTGAATTTGTACTGTGACAGTAAGGCTGTAACGATACACCCAACCCACGATTCGGTTTGTATCACGATATATGACCCACGGTTCGATATGCCCCACGATTTCACACAAAAAATTTTGAAAAAAAAAAATAAATAAATAAATAAAAAAAAATAAGAAGAAAATAAATTATATATATACTTTGTAATTAATATATTTTTTGCATTTACCTGCCTGCATTATTTTTGTAGGTTTACAAGGCTGAATGATGTTGCAGATATAGGCTACCACTGCAACCTGTTCCCAGGTGTTGACATCAAAACACAACACAGAGAAATAAGGGATATTAGTTCACCAAGGGAAAAGGCTTATAAATAGGCTAAGATCATATGTTGAGAGAGAGAGGGAGAGAGAGAGAAAGAGAGAGAGGGGGGGGGCATGGTGTGGTCAGGGTGTATGGTCATTGGCAGCTGTCTTACTTTATCAAACATTAGGCCTATCCAATTAATATCCAAACATTAAAACAACACTGGCCATATATCGTCAGGAAACATGTTGTATTAAGGTAGGCTACTTAAAGAAATGCAACACTTAATTTTGATTAAATGTAATATTTCCATAGCTTTTTTTGATCAGCGCCTGCCCGTAGCCTACAATCAAAACTCGAAATGAACCTCAATTCGTTCTCACTGCGTAACGCGCACGTTTTTCGTTTTGTTTTGTGGTTTGACATTTTGTCAAGAGCGAGAATGAATGCAGAGGCTGAAATGGAGCATGCTTTCTGCTTATGCAGGCGGTAATTTTACAATATAGCCTAACATTAATGTGGGAAGAAATAATGCTGCCTAATATCCTGCCTATCGACCTCAACGTTCGTCCGACTTCGGGCACCTCCCTACAAGCGATTCCAGGCTGGTTTATAGGCAGGCGGAGCATCTCGTGCGCTCTCTCTCTCTCTCTCGCTCTCTCTCTCTCTCCGCTCCAACGTCAAACTCCACTCGCAATACATCGCGCATGCATGAATAAAAAAAATCTAGACACGTTTATAAAAGCCTTCTTGGTCTGTTGTTCATTTGTCCTTCACCTTCCGATGTTTGCCCAAGTTTTTCGTCTCACGGAGGTTGCTCAGGCAATGGATAACACGTGCTGGTTGGAAGGAGCATTTTATATGAGAAAGGGGTGAATGGAACTGTTACTCGAACGTGTGCGCCCTTTTTCTACTGGTCTTTTTAAGCGCATATTCAAACTCTTGCCTGTATGTTGCCTGTTGTGTTCTACACTGAGGGGTAACAACTTTAAAAGGGCACATCGCGATTCTGTGAGGAAGCTTCGCGATAGGGGTTCGTGGGTCTGCGTACCGCGATCCCTCGGTTCGATGCAATATCGTTACAGCCTTAGTGACAGGCATTTGATAAAGCTCATATATAGGCCTACTAAATGTTGATACTTTTTACAAAATTATTTCAATTGTGTATAGGGTTGCCAACCGTCCCTTGAAATACATAATCATCCCGTATTTACAAGTAAAAGTATGGGTTCCATATTGAGCTGAAACTAGACACGCTATGTTAAAATGCGTTGAAATGCAGGAAAGTACATTTAAGAAATATGAAACACACAACACACAGGCTGCAAAGTTTCACCAACTCCCGCCTCATAAGGATACTTACCGTCTGGTGGAAAGACAAAGTGAGCAATGAGGAGCTGTAGAAAAGAACAAGCCAAGGTCCCATAGATCAGTGGTTCCCAACCTATGGGTCACCAAAGATCCAAAGGGGGTCGCAAAGCCTTCTTGATTTTAAGGGGTTTCATTTTAAATACCTTAAATAGACGATGTTGAATAAATGACAAAGCATTTATTTAAATAATATATGCATAGAAGCAACAAAATGTAAATGTAAACATTTACTCTATATTTGACCAAAGACGAATAAAGGAATAAAATAACTAAAATGAGGGTGTCGGAGCCATATCTGTGATGTTTGTAGATCTGCATAAAGTAGCTAGAAAACCTGTAAGAAAAACCTGTAGGGAATTCAGAGAAAGATTTTATGTTAGTTAAATATTTACCTATATACTTACCTAGAATCTGTTATTTACTTACCTTTTTAAGTTGACTGTTGTATTAGACCTGCACCTGAAAGTACTTGCCTGATTGCCTGCCATCCGACCAGAGACACACCCCTTAGACGCGCAGGTGCGCGAAGACGGCACTTTAAGTTGGTGCTGATTCACTGTCTTGGTGGCATGGCCGTGAGAAGGAAAAGTTTTCAGACCGCAGAAACTAAGAATACAGCAGAAAACCTGTCAATACCTACCTTTATGTTTAGTTTATTGCTTCTGTTATATATCTGGAAAAGAAAACCGGACTGAGGAATAAAATCCAAGAACTTTATTTCTTACTTACTTACTTACTTACTTACTTACTTTTCCATGCTCACTGGCGTTTGATACAATTCGCCTTCACAAAGTCTGAAAACTCCCAAACCTGACGGTAAGAAGGACTACTTCGGAACACTTTGGATTACTTTACCCTGCTTTGGACACGTGGATGATCTCAAGTGGATGCGCTAAAAGGACTTAATTGGAAGCGTAAAAGCATGAAAGCAAGCCTGCAAGCAGACTGCGCGTCGGGACAAACTTACTTCCATGCTCACTGGCGTTAGATACAATTCGCCTTTACAGAGGGTATCATGTGACTCCCTCTTGTGCCGGCGCTCGCGTAGTTCACCAAAGCTTACAATGGTAAAAACATGGGTCCCTGAAGAAAAAGGTTGGGAACCACTGCCATAGATGTCCAAATGCAGAGAAGAAAATGGAATTGGATTGGTCACACCTTCAGAAATCCTGCCATAGACATCGCCCACCAAGCCCTGCAATGGAACCTGAAAGGGAAACAAAACAAGGTCGCCCCTGGAGCAGCTGGAGAGGAAGCATAAAGACTAGGGGTGTTAATCACAGTCTCCATGACGATGCTTCAATATCGATATCTTATTATTCCATGCGATTTGATTATTTTTGATACTTAAGAATTCCCCACGATAGGATACAATGATTCGATTCGAATTTCCACTTTTATTATGTTATGGAGCTAGGGCATTGGGCAGGGGCCAGGGATTCTATTATTTTTGGTACTTAAGAATGCCCCACGATACGATACGATGCGATTCGATTAAATAGATAGATAGATTATTTATTTGTCCTTTCGGAAATCTTCAGATTATATTGCGATATATTGATACATTTCGATTATTATTTACACCCCTAATAAAGACAGAAATGTCCGAGAGTGGGCTGAACTGGGGAGAGGTTGAACAGAAAGCCAACAACAACCAAGTGAATTGGAGGTTGTTCCTCAATGGCCTATGCACCAAAGAGGAGCAAAGGGCTTAAGCCATTAAAACACAGCATTATAAATTTGCTATTACCAGAATAGCAATGACCAAGTCATACTGCATTACCAAAGGCCCTGTGTTGTCATAGTAGAGTAATACTATGGTAATTAACCTTTCAATGACTATTACAGTGTGATACTGGTGGTACGACGTGCATTATGGGGCTACATCCATTTAGCCTATACCAAAATTGAATCTCTATTTGTTTATCACATGGACAATAGAGCAGAAGAAAGTACTTATACATTTTCAATGGCACACATCAAACTTGAACAAGGAAAAAGTAAATTAATCTAAGTTGAAATAAATTGAATTTCCCATGAGGCTTTTTCTTCTACATGGAAAAGCACACCTCTGCTTCAATGTATCAGCTTCAATATCATTGTTGTTGGACATGGTGGCAGCAGAAGAATGACATGAACACCATTGAAAAGAATATAATCTATTCTTCCCAGTCTATGCTTGACCTGGCGAGGCCAATCAGATTTCAGGGGGTCCAGCACAACCCTAAGCTTAACTCCTAACCCTAGCACTTTTCCACCAGGGGGCGCCGGAGCACAGCCAGGCTTTGTCAGCGCTTGTCATGACCACCTTAATTACGCTTGACCAATTGAAATGTTAGGGGTGATATTTCTGACCTGAAAGTCCCCACTACATTAATCTGTATAGTTGCACAATTCCATTTGTTGACAAGCAAGAAAAAAGCCTTAAAAATGTATTGCCTTTCCTTGAGAGTTGCAGTGTAATTCATGCAATTTAAACAAACAAAAGGTGAAATGCTTTAACATGGACAACGCACGCCAGAAATCAATACACTCAATATCAGAATATCAACCTCAAACTCAATAATCAAGCAGAGATAAACAGGGCTGGATTAAGATCGCCTGGGGCCCCTAGGCTACGTTTTTTTTTTTTTATGTACGTAGACAATGTCATAATTAGAAATAGAGCTTGAAATTCAGGATAACATGTCAACCAACTACTTAACACAATAAATGGATTTTTCAATATTGCAACTTGTCACAATTCAGTTTTTTCACTTCCGGCCAATTGGGACCCCGCTTGGCAGGTGGGGGCCCCTAGTCTGCAGCCGTATCTAGCCCGTGCATTAATCCGGCCCTGGAGATAAATATCTTCCTCCTTTGTCACATGGTAGTTGTACGCAGTCACAGACACTTTTGAAATGTTCTACTAAAGACATATTTACAGTGCAGTGCATATTGCTAGTTTTTCAAAAGCCCATCATTGGAAAAAAAAAAAAGAATGACTTGTCCCAAAATGCGTCATTGCTGCATAATTCACCTGCATTTTGAATAAGCTCAATCTGAAGTCATGCAAGTGAAGTGATGCAGGAGCAGAGCAGGATGATGTTGTTGATGACATAATCTCAGCACTGACTGCCACTTGTGCACTACACCACACCTTACAAACAGAGAGAGGGAGATGGAGAGAGAGAGGGGGGGAGAGAGAGAGAGAGAGAGAGAGAGAGAGAGAGAGAGAGAGAGAGAGAGAGAGAGAGAGAGAGAGAGAGAGATAGAGAGAGAGAGAGAGAAAGAGAGAGAGAGAGAGAGAGATAGAGATGGAGAGAGAGAGAGAGAGAGAAGCTGAATAGAAACAAGGACTCATACACACAAACAGAGAGAGATGGAGAGAGAGAGAGAGAGAGAGAGAGAGAGAGAGAGAGAGAGGGAGGGGTAGGGAGAGGGAGGGAGCTCATACGGAGCGCCTGAGGCGTCAAACAGAGCGGGCTCTTGTCTGCTGGAAATGTTAGCGGTTTTATGAATGGGGTAGGTGATGATTGAGGGATGCTGTGGCAGAGTCACTCACTCTCAGGCATTTGGAGGAGAAGCAGATGCTCAAATCAAAGAGCGGAGAGAGAGAGAGAGAGAGAGAGAGAGAGAGAGAGAGAGAGAGAGAGAGAGAGAGAGAGAGAGAGAGAGAGAGAAAAGAAGCAAGAGATAGAACGTCATCACACAGTATTGGCAAAGCTCCCACGTCTATGACGTAGCATATGTTTTTCTTAATTATTGCAGTGCAGTTTGAATGCTTTGATTGGCCTGCGAAAAGTGTCTGTGTGTGTGAGTCAGATTGTGTGTTATGTTGCACACTGGTATGAGATTACAGTCATACATATATAGTCCTACAGTATGTGTGTGTGTGTGTGTGTGTGTGTGTGTGTGTGTGTGTGTGTGTGTGTGTGTGTGTGTGTGTGTGTAGGTATGTGTGTTTGTGTGTCTGTGTGCGTGTGCGCATGTGTGTTTGTGTGTGCGCGTGCATGTGTGCGTGCGTGCGTGCGTGCGTGCGTGCGTGCGTGCGTGCGTGCGTGTGCATGCAAATGGGGGTGTGTCTGCATGTGTTTGGCTCTGATGCATGTTTGCATCTTTATATTCTGTGTGAATGTGATACAGGAACGCTCAGCAAGCAAACCCAATCACC
>NC_085858.1:46050896-46055896 GCF_034702125.1 Engraulis encrasicolus | reverse complement strand
GGGGCTTTACAAGCCTTTATTGTGTTTTTTTTCAGATAGGACAGTGAAGTAGAGACAGGAAGTGTGTGGGGAGAGAGAGACAGGGAAGGATCGGCAAAGGACCGGGGCCGGGAATCGAACCCGGGTCAGCCACATAGTAAACGAGTGCCCTACCATTTGTGCCACGGCAGGGCACAGACAGGTTCCTCTCTGATATGCGGGCAAAATTCCCATTGTCCAGCCCCTAGTGTCTAATGCACTTCCTGTGTCTAGTATTCGGCTCCGGCCTTGGCTTGGCTGCACCATCACAGTTACAGTTCCACCGTTGGCTGGAATCAAACGGGCTCTGATCAAGCACAAAGGAGCCTGAAAAGGCCCAGCGTGGATTTGAAGTGCTTCCAGTTTTTCTGTTTGGGCTCATTTATGTGATTGCAGTCCATGTGTACTGTAGTCTTCCTTGACAACAAGCTTAGTAACAAGCACAACAGAAGGGGAGGGAGGGAGAGAGAGACAGACAGAGAGAAAGAGCAGAAGAGAGGGAGCGGTGAGAGTAAGAAACAGTTTGGCTATTTTTATGAAATCTTTCACTCAGTGCCTTGTTTAACATTACTCCTACAATTGAGCACCACGAGAAGCTGCCTTCCTTTTTAAAAATGGTCTATTTGCACTTGAGTTTTTGAGTAACGTTGATCTATGTTATGTTATACACTGTTCTGTGTTATGCCTATGTATTTATAACCGTAGAAAACTGAGAGCCAAAAGGAAAGAGCTCATGACAAACAATAGCTATGAGATATCACTCTTGAGAAGACTTCATTATTGCTGCAATATGGCTGCCAGGGTTCACTGACTAAGACGGCTTCCAAATATGCCCATCTCCATATTAGCCTGGCTATTTCCTATTTCCAGATCTGTTCGTTCAGTCTGTTGCTGGGGCAACCACCAACATCTTACTTACTGAGCCCATTGCACATAAACATCACATATAGAACCTTCGAGCGTGGGCTCGGGAATATCTCTGGGCAGACTGTCAAAGCAACCAATGAGGGGAACCATCCTAGGCTCACACCAAGAAAATCCTAAAGTATACAAATCTACCCACAAGTCCTAAGATCCAATCTGACCCTTCTTTTGTTTCCAAAATAGGTGTAAATCAAAGGTTCAAACTAGTCTTCTATTGAATGATTCATTTTGCACCTGTCATGCAAAGCAAAGGGACTGGATAGATTCAGTGGAACAGAGGCGGAAGCTTGAGCTAACCCGTCAAATAATGTTTTTTTGAAGGCAGAGTGTGTATGTTTTTAGTTGTTTATTTGAAGGATTTATTCTGCCCATTCACAAATGTGTTCTTTCACATAAATATTTACAACCTCCATACAGTATATTTCTAAGCATTCATCACAGCTTTGAAATGAAGACTTTTCAAACATGAATAACGCCATTTTGAATTGCAGTCATAGCCATCTCTGGCTGCTAATCCTGCTCTGGTCAAACATGTATGAATGAGTTAATTTAACAAGTAGGCCAAACTATTCATGAGAAAAACTTATTTGTGAATGTGCAACATACATTCTGTAAATAAACTACTGATATAACACACTGAACCCTTAAAGACCCTATATGTGATATTTGTGTATTTTTTAAATTAACATTCCTCTCCAGTGGTGGCAGCATGTAATAACATGATAATTTGTGAGGAAATGAACAAAGGGGGTGCATACCAATATGCGCACTCCCGTCCTCCACTTGTGCTTCTGGCTTCACGTTCTGCTGACGTCCGCCTCCGTGGAGAATACAATAAAGTTTTTCCGCTGTCAGCCTAGCCACAATCATTTTTGGGGGACTATTCTTCATTCACCATCCTACCTGTAATTGCTACTGAGAAAATGACATAAGAATTTCGCTTTTGTGAAATATTGAAATACACCTCTATTGTCAGCGACATCATCATTATATGACATTACATTACATTACATTACATTACATTACATTACATTACACTTAGCTGACGCTTTTATCCAAAGCGACTTACAGTTATTCTACAGGGCATTGGTTACAGGCCCTGGAGCAATAGAGGGTCAGGTGTCTTGCTCAAGGGCACTACAGCCAGAGAAATTAGAACACAGGGGAGAAGGCTCAGTCTCATTGGTTCCCATTGTAGCCAGTTAGCTTTGCATGCATTCTGCAGTAACGAGCGTAGGCCAGTCCTTCATGTGGGAAAATGTATGGAATGGAAAGGGGAACCCATGCTAAATACATTGCTACTGCCATTTCCAGTCACAAATATTATCAACAAAACATTCCTGGTAAGCACTATGACTGTTGTTTAACAATAGGCTGTATTGACAAATCGTTCAGGTGTGTAGTTTTACAGCTGGTTAGAAGATTTCAACCTGTACTCGCTAGCATCGTGCTAATGTTTATGGGTTTGGCCCCACAAAAATTGAGCTTTGTGACCCAGTATATAATAATCTAGTGGCGCAAAATAATCGAAACGCTACTCAAATGGGGTCTTATTATTTCTAGCTTCGAACTTAATATTCATATTTCAGGACAAAAAATTATAAAAAATCACAAAAATTATAATGGTAAAAAACTCCATTGACACCCATTCATTTTGCACTGTCCCGTGGTTAGGGTTAGCCAATTGTGGCTAATAGGAAGTTCCGTGAGTGAACAGCCCCTGCTACAGCCATGGACCAAGTTGGGGAGAGGTTATGATAAGATTTGAACCTGCAACCCTCTGAATTTAAGTCCAGCTCCCTAACCACTGGACCATGTCCTTCCCCAAGTCATCATGAGGCCACAAGCTGGCAAGCGAGCAAGTAAAGGGAGGACGGGCGTTAAGATATTAGAACGAACCCAAAGGGAGAAACAAATGGAGGAAAAGGTTGACGGTTGCTGTACATGTAGCTACAGTCTAGAGCAGTGGTTCCCAACCTTTTTCTTCAGGGACCCATGTTTTTACTATTGTAAGCTTTGGTGACCCAACCGTGCGAGCACCCGCACGAGAGGGAGTCACATGATGCCCTCTGTTTCCTGTGAAAACTCATTTTAGTTATTTTATTCCTCAATTCGTCTTTGGTCAAATATAGAATAAATGTTTAATGTAGCACTTACATTTTTTTGCTTCTACGCATTTATTAGTTAAATGCTTTGTCATTTATTCAATATGGGCTATATATGGTATTTAAAATGAAACCCCTTAAAATCAAGAGGGCTCTGCGACACTCTGTGGATCTTTGGCGACCCATAGGTTGGGTCCCGACCCATAGGTTGGGAACCGCTGGTCTAGAGGTCATCAGGTACTGTACTGATATGGAATGGGACTAAGGGGTTTTTGACTGAGCTACTTTCGAGCCGAGTTTTGCACATGTACATATGTAAAGCAATAAAGAAATGATAGCATTGGCTATCTGTGTGCGAGTTCCACTCCTTGCTTCTGTGGATTGTCATTCAGGGACCTACGCACCCATTAGGACTGGAGTTACTGGCGCGACACCCCTCTGTGTTGTCACAGTGGTGGTACTAAGGCAAGGGTATTGTTTGCGCTCTAGATGTTTAGCAAAATTAGTAGGTGCGTGGACCCAAAAAGTATAGTTCAGAGTAGGAGCAGGTTCGCACACTATATAAGACACTAAGGTCAAGCACAAGGAGTTTATTTTTTATTTTTCTCAGAGCAGAGTAGAGCAGACGTTTCAGGTTGCTGCCATCATCAGTGCTCTCTGTGCTCACAGTGGTGGTACTGAAATGATATTCTACCTTCAGAGCCTGCTTGTACAATGAATCAATGGATCTTATCTTGTTGGCCTGAGACGAGCTTGACAAACAATAGTGCTGATGTCTGATATCTAAAGGTATGCTGTGTGAGATTTTTAGTTGTTCCAGAATTCATGCTGCCCATTCACTAATGTTACCTTTTACGAGAACACTTTCCATCACCATGAAATTCATTATGACTTTCATACATGAAAAGGGCAATCTTCTCCATGGTCTGCCATTTTGAATTTCCAGAAATAGCCATTTTTAGCAGCAAAAATGACTGTACTGGGACCATACTAAAAAATATTAGTTGATTACTAAGTAAACTTTCATGAAAAGATCAAATTTGGCAAAAGGCAGCCCAGTTTCAGTGAGCAGCATAGTTGCAGTACCTTTTTTGACCATTTCCTGCACAGTGTACCTTTAAAGGCGAATAAAAAATAAACTTCTATGTTGCTGCAGGTACATGTACGTTGAGCCAGTATATACTGTATATATACCGGCATCTAACATAAACCTGGCTATGGGCTATACATAAAAATTGAGATACAGTAAATGCACAACCACTTGTGATATAGGAGTCTGCTGTCAACGAAATGACCCCCCCCCCCCTCTCTCTCTCTCCCTCCTTTGCACTCTGTCCCTGGCAGTGGTCACCTGAGAGTGTTCCATTTGGCGCCCAGCTCTGCAGCCTCAGCTGGTTAGCGTTGTGCCAAGGCACACGTCTCACTTCGAAATGCGAGGAGGTTACCTTGAAAGGCGCTCGCTATCGCTGCATGGCTTGTGGACAGCCAGACATGTGTTGTGTTCCCTTGCAAAAAAGGGAGAAGAGGAAGTTTTGGAGTTTATGTACATGCAAGGAACTAGGGCAGTGGTTCTCGACCTTTTTTTAACAAAGGCCCCCTCAACCTTATCATAAGCCTGTCAACACCTTTCGTAGTATTAAGAAATTAAATATACTAATATCCCCCATTGACAACTTAGCGCCCCTCCTCCAGCTGCCTTCAAAGCGCCCCCACCCCCTGAGTGCTCCCTAATGTCCTAAGGGGGGGCTATAGCGCCCCCGTTGAGAAGCACTAAACTAGGGAGTGAGAAGGAGGGCCTAAGGACAGGGTAAGATGGAGAAAGGGAGTGGTGGAGGGAGGGAGGGATGGAGAGAGGCATGGAAGGAAGTGAGAGAGGTGTGTGGGGGTTTATTCTTTTGAAGTCAATGTATTCTTTCATGTGCTGTTTTAAATCGGCTTTCACTCTTAGCTGGT
>NC_085858.1:46040896-46045896 GCF_034702125.1 Engraulis encrasicolus | reverse complement strand
TCTTTAAAAAAATTATTTGCACTAAGTAGCACAGCAAACAAGCAGCACTACAAGCTAGCTCTCAAAGCAATGCCTAATCTGCAGCAGGCACATTATATGCAACAATGCCACAAATGATGCCACATACAGCAAGCTTTCACAAAGAGGAAAGTATGCAAGCATGTAAGCAAGCTTGTAGGCAAGCAAGTGCTATGCTGTGCCATGCAGGCCAGCCAGCAGGCAGGCAAGCAACTGAAGTGTTGATAGTCCAGATTTATATACAGGTGCAAGAGTACCATGTGACCAGAGTCATCAGGCCCTTGGCAGGTGACGCCCGTAATTGAATAATGGCATAACAGCCCTACTCAGGTGAGGCCAGGCACTGATTAGCAGACTGGTTTAGATGGGGCTGCTTGTTGCAAGACTGTTCAAATTCTTAAAATGTTTCAGCCATTCACACTTTCATATCAAAATCATAGTGATGAAAATCATCATAATGTGCTGCATCAAACACTTTTTAAGTATTGTAGTTTCCTTAGAAATTGTTTAATGCTTGTTAGTATCAGAGAATATTTAACCAGTGAGAATGACTTAAGTTCTTCAGGTAGTAGGCTATTGCAGCTTGATGGCAATCACGGACAAGTGGAGGATGATAGGGTTTCAATGGAGCTGCCTAAAATATTTTGGTTGCTTCCACAACGGCCAATGCTGCTATTGTGCAGTACTTACTGTTTATGCTCAATACTTGACTCAAGGTAGTATTTTCACAGTAGTTGTCTGTTTTTTCAAAAAACAGTAGAATGCTGTTGCAGAATTACCCTAAATTAACAGCTATTTGTTACAGTGCATTAATTAAGACAAGGCGTTATAAATTTGCTGTTACCATAACGGCAATGGCCATTTCGTGATGCATTACTAAAGGCCCTGTGTTATGTCATCATAGTATTGCAGTACTATGGGAGTTAACTTTTCAATGACCATTTCAGCATGCCACGTGCATTTAGAAAAAGGTTGGGGGGTGCTGTGGCGCAGCGCGCTAAGCCCTCCACACTTGGGCTTGCATGCCCATGGGGACCCCGGTTCGAGTCCGGACAGGGTCATTTCCCAACCCTACCCCATCTCTCTCCACACTCACTTCCTGTCGCATCTTCACTGTCCTATCCGAAATAAAGGCCCAAACAGCCCATAAAAATATCTCTTTTTTTTAAAAAGGTTGGGAACTATGGGCTGCACTGTATATGAAGAGTTTATTTGCAAAACGGTGTATCCACGTTTGCATGCACGTTTGACGTTTGCATTTTATTATTGAAAATGACTGTTCAGAGGTCCTATCACCTTAGTTCACCTATGTGTGAATTCTTGTTATTCACATAATTTTATTACTTTTTCAACCTATATAAAATGCATTTTGCAATGCAATGCAATGGAAAGCCCAATACAAAATATAAATTTCCCAACATTCTAAAAAATGCATATACACCGTTTTGCAAATACATTCTTCATAAAGATGACCCACGGCGAAGACTGTACGGCAGCTGATGCTGATGAAGATTGCGGTTGATTGGCGATTAGCATTGACGATGAAGCATGCAAATACAGTTCTGCCTGCCATTGCTAATGGGCACCTTAATGAAGACAGCTGTGTGACGGAATAAAAATTGTAGCGGCCAGACTCGTTTTTTCTCCCCCCCTCCACCATCTTATTATTCATGCTAATTCCCAATGCTAATTCTTCTCTCTCTTCTTTCTCCCCTCATTGTCTCTATCTGTCTCCTCCTCCTCCTCCTCCTCCTCCTCCTTCTTCTTCTTCTTCTTCTTCTTCTTCTTCTTCTTCTTCTTCTTCTTCTTCTTCTTCTTCTTCTTCTTCTTCTTCTTCTTCTTCTTCTCCTGCATGTCTGTTTCTCTCTTTGTCTCTCTCTCTGTCTCCCTGTCTCCCCCCCCCTCTCTCTCTCTCCTGCCTCAGTTCCCCAGCAGAGTAAGCGGCTGAGCACTCCAGCGATAGCCCTGCGCTCCAAATCCATGACCTCGGAGCTGGAGGAGATGGGTAAGACTCTGCACAAAGACGCACACTGAAGTAGCAGCAGCAGCAGCGGAGTGAGAGGAGGAAAAGTAGGAGGAGAGGAGAGGAGAGGAGAGGAAAATGACAGAGATGAGAGGAGAGGAGAGGAGAGGAGAGGAGAGGAGAGGAGAGGAAAATGACAGAGATGAGGAGAGAGGAGAGGAGAGGAGAGGAGAGGAGAGGAGAGGAGAGGAGAGGAGAGGAGAGGAGGAGAGGAGAGGAGAGGATCGGACAGGAGAGGAGAGCAGAGCAGAGCAGAGCAGAGCAGAGGAGAGGAGAGGAGAGGAGAGGAGAGGAGAGGAGAGGAGAGGAGAGGAGAGGAGAGGGCAGGCAAGGAGAGGAGTGTGGTGAGGAGAGGAGAGGAGAGGAGAGGAGAGGAGAGGAGAGGAGAGGAGAGGAGAGGAGAGAGGCGAAGAGAGAGCTGAATGGGGCAGTGGATAGAGATAGCAATACAGAGGATGAAAGGGTCCAAAAGGGGGAGGATGATGGAGGGGGGGGGGGGGGGGTAAGGTATGGTCAGAGAGGAGAGTCAGACTGTTCCAGCCACAGAGGAGGGAATTAAGGCAAAGAGGGGAGTGGAGTACCGGTAGATAGAGAACGGAGGAGGAGAGAGGGGAGTTGGAAGTGGGGTAGGGGATAGAGGAAGTTAAAAAAGAGGGTTATATCAGGGTAGCCCACCAGAGATCTAGATCATAGTGTACAGCAGTGGTTCCCAAACTGGGGGTCAGAACCCTTATGGGGGTCGCAGAGGTACTGAAGGGAGGTCGCGGACAAAAGGGAGTTGTATTCACATGTCTGATTCATACCGTTATTTCCCCTCTGGGGATCAATAAAGTTACTCTTCTCTACTTTACTCTACTCTACTCTACTCTACTCTACTCTACTCTACTCTACTCTACTCTACTCTACTCTACTCTACTCTACCGGTAGATGTATTTGCTGCCCTGTGGATTTCTAGCAATATTAGCGGACAAACTATTAATAGAAAATCTAGCAATATTAATTGCCTTAGGCAAAAAAAGTTTGGGAGCCTCTGGCGTATAGCAAGAAAACCAGATTGAGTGTTGCAGAAGGGGAGGAAAGAGGAAGATGGAGGAACGAAACGGGCAGAGATCACCCAGACAGGCGCACTGCATTATGGGTAGTGCCCAGGAAAAGAAGACAGAGGAGAGAGAGAGAGAGAGAGAGAGAGAGTGAGAGAAAGAGAGAGAGAGAGAGAGAGAGCGAGAGAAAGAGAGAGAGAGAAAAGAAAAAGAAAGAGAAAGAGAGAGAGAGAGAGAGAGAGAGAGAGTAGACAGAGAGTGTGAACGTGTGGATGAAAGTCTCAATGCATTTCACTGTTCTTTCAGAGGTTCCACACTGTCACTACCAGCACCCCCACTACAGGTAACCCCTTCCCCCAAAACTGCCCCTCGCTCTGACCCCCAAATGAAAGCCCTTCCTTTTCCCACACAACCCCCCATGTGCCTTTTCACTTACCCTGCCCTAATACCCCCCTCCACCCCTTTTCCGGCTTACCGCCTGCACCCCTCTGAGCTTGATCGCCTCTTATAGTGCCCCAAACTCACCCAACCCACCCCTACCCCCCACCCCCCCAAACTCTCACCCTCCTCTTCCTCTCTCTTCCCCCTCTTCCCCTCCTCCCTACCGACAGAGCGCCCACCCCCCCTCCACAGCACCTGACTACACCCCCCTGACCAGCAACACCACACAGGGTACCCTACCGTCATAGCTGCCAGTACTGTATTCCCATGTGTTTGTGCCGTTTGTGTGTGACTGTGTGCGTGTTTGTACCGTATGTGTGCGACTGTGTGTGTGTGTGCGTGTGTGTGTGCGTGTGTGAGAGAGCCCATGTTGCCAAGGCAACCTCTCTGTAGGGTAGGCGTCCCTTGAAAGCGAAGACTTCTCTGCTGTGCATCCTGCCTGCCTGCTTGCCCAGGGAGAAAAAATAAAGTTTTAATTCAACACTTTGACAGCACCTATAGAGAGTATTCTGGGACTTAAAGGTGCACTGTGTAATATTTTAATTAGTTTATTTCCAGAATTCCAGAGAGAATTCCTTCCACGCTGTCCATTCACAAATGTTGCTCTTTTCATGAATACTTACCATCACCATCTAATTCCAAGTAATCCTTATGACTGGGAAATTGCACTTTTCATCCATGTCCGCCATTTTGAATTTCCAAAAATAGACATTTTCAGCTGCAAAACCTACTGTACTTTGGTCATACTAGTAAATATTAGTTTATTACTTAGTAAATATTCATGAAAAGATCACATTTGTAAATGGGCAGCACAGTTTGAATGAGCAGCATAGTGGCGATACCTACTCTGGCCACCATTCTACACGGTGCACCTTAACTGTGATACACTAGTCTAGAAGATATGAAATCGTCTCTCTAAGTACTGACTTCATGGTGCATTCTTTCGAAACTCGGTTGTCGGAAACCCAGACCTCCTCCGCCTCGGAAAGTGCAAAAAAGCGGGTACACAACTCGGGTTTCCGAAGCACAAACTCGAGAGTTCGTTTAACAGTAGTGTTTTCAGACATTTGTATTGTCTCCAGCTATTGCAATAGAACGCATTTACAACGGCTGTCGGGAGAACAACCTCGGGTCTACCGACAGCCGAGTTTCAAAAATGTGCCTGCCTGTCTGGCTGGCTGCGTGGCCACCAGTCTGTTGGTTGGTTGGTCTGCAGGTTGGTTGGTGGGCACGCAGGCCCAAAGTGGAGGCAGATTACACGCCACGATGGGTGCGGCGATAACAGCAGAGAATTAAAAATTCCTACCGCTGACTTCAGTTAATTAACTTCTGCCGTTTGTGTGTGTGTGTGTGTGTGTGTGTGTGTGTGTGTGTGTGTGTGTGTGTGTGTGTGTGTGTGTGTGTGTGTGTGCGTGCGTGCGTGCGTGCGTGCGTGCGTGCGTGCGTGCGTGCGTGCGTGCGTGCGTGCGTGCGTGCGT
>NC_085858.1:46018396-46035896 GCF_034702125.1 Engraulis encrasicolus | reverse complement strand
TGGAGCACTTAGTCACGCCAGCATATGAGCATGGGCACCAAGCGTACACACACACACACACACACACACACACACACACACACACACACACACACACACACACACACACACACACACACACACACACACACACACACACACACACACACACACACACACACACACACTGTATAAATATTTTCTCCCCAACACACTACTCCCTCACTGGTGGCGCTTCAAACCAACCCCCTCCCCTGTAGTGTGTTGTCCCACTCCACATGTGCTACACTTGTGTATTAACCACTAACACTTGCTGACCTGGCAAAACCCTTCTCCCTCTCTTTGTCTCGCCCTTCTGATGTCAAACAGTGGACAGAGGTAAGTTCTCTCTCTCTGTGCATGTGTGTACATGTGTACGTGTACAGTATGTGTTGTGTATGTGTGTGTGCAGTACAGTGTATGTCTTCCAGTTCCATAGTGGTGTGTAAGGCTGTGCAAAATGTCCACTTTAAAAGGTCCGCTCCCCATTTCCTCCTTCCCCAGTTCTGAATTCTGTAAAATTCTGAATTCTGTTGAAGAACTCGGCTTAGAATTGGACTGAAATTCTAAGAGTCGATCTCAATTTGTTTCCAGAATTTTGCACATGCCCTGGTCTGTGATGATTGCATAGAGTAACTGTGATATATCAAAAGATGTTAAAGTACACTGTAAAACATTTCAAGCCAGTGAAACGTAAAAATACGTAGTTCCCCTGCTGACTTAAGTTTATGAGTAAACTTAACTCGAGACTTATCTCAATTCAAGGCTCTCTCAAGTTGAGTTAATTTACTTAAGGCAGCAGGGCAACTTTTTTTTTTTTTACATTTAACTGACTGCAATGTTTTACAGTGTAGAATCATAAATATAAGTAGGGTTTATTTTATAAGTATATTATTTTTATAAGTATTTATTATTATATAAGTATAAGTATAGTTATAATAGTATGTGCAGGCCTTTAAGCTCTGTGCATTCTCTTCTCCTATCCATATAGCTGCTACGCCATGGAAAAAAAAATCAGGTACACGTTATAACCTATAGCTCAGAGCTTACACTAAGCCACACACAATCTCTCTCTCTCTCTCTCTCTCTCTCTCTCTCTCTCTCTCTCTCTCTCTCTCTCTCTCTCTCTCTCTCATAGATACATACACACAGCTTACACAGTTGCTGAAATCATCACTTGTGATCAATGTGCTCATCAACGTAGCTGCTAGCCATGTGCCATTGGTTAAAGACGACCATTTATCCTGTGGCACCACACCTTGGTGTGTTTGGCGCATGCATGCATGTGTGATTGTTTTGTTAGATAGTGGAGATGCTGTATGTGTATGGATATCAAATGTATGTATATGAACGACAGTAATGTCAAACATTCATTCAATGACAAAAGAACATGACTTTGAATCCAAAATGTCCCTTTTAACATAATGGTAGTTTTGTTATTTTGGTTTCATTTATGTTTTGAAGGAAGAACACATCTGTTTGTCTTATTAGCAGTTCAGACTGCAGTAGGCATTAGGCAATATGTTTTTTTTTAACGGTATAGCATCATGTTCATTTGTTTTTCCTCCGCTGCTTGTCCAGAGTTCGAATCCTCCCAAGCCACAGAGAAGAAGAGGACAGTCTATCAGATGGCTTTGAGTAAGTGTGTGCCAGTGTCTGTGTCTATGACCCACAAAGCATCTTTTGCCTCTTTTCCACTGCCGATTTTCTGGTAGGACTACAGCTCGACACAGCACGACTCAGCTGACACTTTTTGCTTTACGATTGAGCTGTATCGTGCCTATTCGAAAAGCAAAAAATGGTGCCCGAGTCGTGCTTTGTCGAGCTGTAGGCCTATCAGAAAACCGGCAGTGGAAAAGAGGCATTTGAGTACCATGAAAAGCGCCATGAAAAACAGATGTATTATTATTATTATTAATAATAATATTATTATTATTATTATTATTATTATTATTATGAACTCTGCAGTTCTTGAATTCTGGATGAATTTCTGCCAAACTAAGCTGTAGATGGAGGGCGTAGGTTTACAGGTCCACCTTTTCTAGAGATATATGTTGCAGAGAAAAATATAACTTAATTGCAAAGCTTACTAATAAGAATGTTTTTTTTTTTGTAATATAAAGGATGGTCTCCAATTTCAGAAACAGTCGTTCATATTTAGTAATCACATTTACTTCACACAGTGGTCATAGCATAGCATCAGTCTATTGTTAGAACACTGTATATTTTGAATATGTTCTCCATACATCTGATCACACACTTCATCAACCTCACAAGTTGATGCCCCTAGAGTTTTAACTTCCCCTTCCCCTTCATTTTATCACTTCATGTACTCAAAGTTTTCTAAGCTCCTTTTATGTATCGTATATAGTCAATGCTGCCAGTGCTGCAACTGTACACTGTATGCAGATCTTGTTTTCCTTTATGTCTATTGAAATGCTATGTGCTACAGTTGATACAGTTAAGTAAACAGTATACTTTACACAGTATGTATACAGAGCACAGTATGTAAAGTAAATATTGATGTAGTCAACAGTGCTGTCTTTACAAACCATTTGCTAGTGATGTATCTAGGGTCTAATCTTGTCTTTAGTTGTAATCTTGTGTTTGCTAGTAATCGTGCGTTCAGCAAAATCATTCTGTGTATGTAGCAGTGCAGTAGGTTCTCCTGAGCTGGGTGCAGGGCTGGACTGGGGGAGAAAGAGGGCCCGAGCACTTTTGGCTTAAAGGGCCCCCTCATAATTTTGAACAACGTACTTGTAGATACTTCAGTGTGACTATCTATGACTTATGCTAGACCCAGCCACTATGGACCTTACACCTCTAATCCTGGTCCTAACCTACGTTGACCTTATGACTTTACACAGTATGTATACAGAGCACAGTATGTAAAGTAAATATTGATGTAGTCAACAGTGCTGTCTTTACAAACCATTTGCTAGTGATGTATCTAGGGTCTAATCTTGTCTTTAGTTGTAATCTTGTGTTTGCTAGTAATCGTGCGTTCAGCAAAATCATTCTGTGTATGTAGCAGTGCAGTAGGTTCTCCTGAGCTGGGTGCAGGGCTGGACTGGGGGAGAAAGAGGGCCCGAGCACTTTTGGCTTAAAGGGCCCCCTCATAATTAGAGATATAGGGCCCGGGCATTTTTGGCTTAAAGCTGCGCAGAGCTGACTAACCGGTGGGCCCCGCACACTCGTGGGCCCATATTTTCAGAAATGTAAAAAATGTATATACAAATATATATATATATATATTTACATTTCTGAAAATAGGGGCCCATGAGGGTGCAGGGCCCACCGGGAAATGCCCTGTATGCCAGATGGCCAGTCCAGCCCTGCTTCCTGGAGCTGGGCGTGCTCCACAAGGTCACTTTGACTCACTGTGCTTGTGTGTTTTGGCAGATAAACTGGACGAGATTTTGGCGGCAGCTCAACAGACAATCAGCACCAATGAGGGGGGGCCGGGGGTTCGGGCTCAGGGCTCCAAACGGGAACGCGGACGCAGCTTCTATGGCAATGAGGTGTGCATGATATTATTATGGTATTCAATATTGTATGTGTAGTAGTGTATGAATATCATTGTGTGGTGTGTGTGCGCGTGTTTGTGTGTGTGCATGCATATGTGCAAGAGTGTTTAAGTGTGAGCATGCGTGTGTGCTCACCTCTGTGTGTATGCGTGTATACGTGCGTGCAAGAGTGTTTATGTGTGAGTGTGCGCATGATCATGTCTGCGTGCACTCAGTGTGTGTGTGTGCGTGCGTGTATGCGCATAATGGATACAGTATGTGCATGGCTCTGTCTATGTGGATGTCTTACTCCTTTAAAGATACACTGTGCAGGAAATGGTCAAAAAAGGTACTGCAACTATGCTGCTCATTGAAACTGGGCTGTCTATTGCCAAATTTGATCTTTACATGAAAGTTTACTCAGTAATAAACAAATATTTCCTAGTATGATCCAAGTAGAGTCATTTTTGCAGCTAAAAATGGCTATTTTGGGAAATTCAAAATGGCGGACCATGGAGAAGATCCCCCTTTTCATGTATGAAAAGTGCAATTTTTCCAGTCATAATGAATACTTAGAATTTGATGGTGGTGGTAAGTATTCATGAAAAGGTAACATTAGTGAATGGGCAGCATGAATTCTGGAAATAAACAACTAAAAATCTCACACAGTGTCCCTTTAAAATACATAATGTGCCTGAGTGTGTGTTGATGCTTCCAGTGACTAACATGAACTGTGTTGCTCCCAATGATTCACTTGCCTTATTTGAATGCATATTATTCATGCACTTTTGGTATCGTTTGAATCAACTGCATGGGCAACTCCTCACCACAAGGGAGCAGCAATGCACATATTGGTAACATTTCAGCAGTCTGAATGACGAATACTTACTCTGAATAGTATTGATGTACTGCAGCACTTTATAATAAGGGGTGCATAAAAAGAATTATAATGATTTAGTAAACAATTAACTTATGATGAACAAAACATGCACAAATGTTTGTGAATGAGTGGGAAATGTTATGTCAATATTTTTATTCATCAACCATATAAAAAAATGTAAATGTATAAAGAATACTTTAAAGGTTAGTAACATTTTGAACAACGTACTTGTAGATACTTCAGTGTGACTATCTATGACTTATGCTAGACCCAGCCACTATGGACCTTACACCTCTAATCCTGGTCCTAACCTACGTTGACCTTATGACTCTACAATCTCTTCTTCCTCTGCCTTCCTGCTATTTCTGCCTCTCCTCTCTACCTCTCCTTTTAAATCCATCTCTAACAATGCTTTTTTCCCATTTGTTAAGCACTTTGAGTTGCATGCCTTGTATGATACTGTGCTATACAAATACGATTATTATTATTATTATTATTATTATTAGTATGCTTGCCATGCGGCAAGCATACTATTGTTATTGTACCGTTTATTCTTATTAGTATGCTTGCCATGCGGCAAGCATACTATTGTTATTGTACCGTTTATTCTTATTAGTATGCTTGCCATGCGGCAAGCATACTATTGTTATTGTACCGTTTATTAGTATGCTTGCCATGCGGCAAGCATACTATTGTTATTGTACCGTTTATTCTTATTATTAGTATGCTTGCCATGCGGCAAGCATACTATTGTTATTCCACCGTTTATTCTTCTTATTATTATTATTATTATATTTTTTTATTCTACCACCCATCATAATGGCAAGAAATCTTCGAAATAGAGAGTCCGTTCTAATGCCAAACTGTTCGGTTCGGTCCGAGGATGTGTGCTTGTACTCAGTTTTTGGATAACTCGAACACTGTAGCGCCACCAGCAGGTCAAAGTTGCAAGTACATGTCATACTGTAACTTTTGAACCGTAGGTCCAATTTTCAAAAACTTGGTATCCCTGGAATCCTTGGGCCAAGCCGAATCCAATGCACCCTGTGACGTCATTTTCCGCCTGGAAAGTTTTTCCACCATTTTGAATTTTGTAAAAAAAAATCAATAAAAATGACGCCCTGCCCACAATTTTAATCCCATCGTCAAAAATGTGTGAGGGCATCTTCGGACTGAGATACATCTACCCTAAAAGTCCTGGAACGATTGATTAAACCGGCTTCAAACTGCAGCCAATCAAAGTTGGCGGCGGAGACGCCAAACAGGAAGTGAGCTCATATCTCGGCAATGGCTACTTGTATCAGAACCCAATTTCATACACATAATCAACACTATCCCCAGAGGACACGTAACGATTTTCGTGCAAATGCGCCACTAGGGGGCGCTACAATATGCAAAATTGAGTTTTTGGCCATATTTGTCCATATTGACCTCAATTCATCAAACGCTTGGTATCGTTGGAATCCTTGGGTCAAGCCGAATCCAACGCACACTATGACGTCATATTTACAATCATGAATTTCCCGCCATTTTGACATATTCAAAAATCAATAAAAATGAAGTTCCGCCCACAATTTTTGTCTGTTCGACCTACAATTTGTATCAGACCACAATTGGACTATTATGCACCTATGCTGAAATTTACAGAGCAATAGCTGAAAGCATCGGCACACAGCAGCCAATCAAAATTGACAACAAAGACAAACGCACCGTCCAAACAGGAAGTTAGCTCATATCTCAGCAACGCCTTGACAGATCTTAACGAAATTTCTCACACATGATCTCCAGTACACCCAGAGGGTACATACCGAATTCAGTGCAATATGGTCGCTGGGGGGCGCTAATGTTAGTGAAAATGTGTTTTTGCCAATATGGTACAAACAGGAAGTTAGCTCATAGATGGTTAACTGTATGTTGTGTATGCATGAAGGGCAGCATATGCATGAAGGGCAGCATATGCATGAAGGGCAACGAAAGCATGAAAGGCAAGGCATGCATGAAGGGCAACGAATGCAAGGCGGGCAAGCATACTCCAGCATTTTCTGTGAGGAAATGCAATCTAGTTATTATTATTATTATATTTTTTTATTCTACCACCCATCATAATGGCAAGAAATCTTCGAAATAGAGAGTCCGTTCCGATGCCAAATTGTTCGGTTCGGTGCAACGATGTGTGCTTGTACTCAGTTTTTGGATAACTCGAACTCTCTAGCGCCACCAGCAGGTCAAAGTTGCAAGTACATTACATGCTGTAACTTTTGAACCGTTGGTCGGAATTTCAAAAACTTGGTATCCCTGGAATCCTTGGGCCAAGCCGAATCCAATGCACCCTATGACGTCATTTTCCGCCTGGAAAGTTTTTCCGCCATTTTGAATTTTGAAAAAATCAATAAAAATGATGCCACGCCCACAATTCTAGGCCCATCGTCACTAAATTTTTGTGAGGGCAACTTCGGACTGAGATACATCTACGCCGAAAAGTCCTGGAACGATTGATTAAACCGGCTCCAAACAGGAGCCAATCAAATTTTGCGGCGGAGACGCAAAACAGGAAGTGAGCTAATATCTCAGCAACGGCTACTTGTATCAGAACCCAATTTTATACACATAATCAGAACTATCACCAGAGGAAACCTAACGATTTTCTTGCAAATGCGCCACAAGGGGGCGCTACAATAAACAAAAATGTGTTTTTGCCCATATTAGCCTGTAATGACCTCCAATCATCAAATGCTTGTAATTGCTGGAATCCTTGGGTCAAGATGAATCCAAGACACCATATGATGTCATATTTACCATTATGGATTTCCCGCCATTTCGACATTTTCAAAAATCAATGAAAATTAAACTCCGCCCACAATTTTTGTCTGCTCGTCCTACAATTTTTATCAGACCACCATTGGACTATTCTGCACCTATGCTGAAATTTACAGAGCAATAGCTGAAAGCATCGGCGCACAGCAGCCAATCAAAATTGACAACAAAGACAAACGCACCGTCCAAACAGGAAGTTAGCTCATATCTCAGCAACGCCTTGACAGATCTTAACGAAATTTCTCACGCATGATCTCCAGTACACCCAGAGGGTACCTACCAAATTCAGTGCAATATGGTCACTGTGGGGCGCTAACGTTAGTGAAAATATACCAAACAGGAAGTTAGCTCATGTATAGATGGTTAACTGTATGCTGTGTATGCATGAAGGGCAGCATATGCATGAAGGGCAGCATATGCATGGAGGGCAATTCATGCATGAAAGGCAAGGCATGCATGAAGGGCAACGAATGCAAGACGGGCAAGCATACTCCAGCATTTTCTGTGAGGAAATGCAATCTAGTTCTTATTCTTCCTTCTTATTATTATTCTTATATTTTTTTATTCTACCACCCATCATAATGGCAAGAAATCTTCGAAATAGAGAGTCCGTTCCAGTGCCAAACTGTTCGGTTCGGTGCAACGATGTGTGCTTGTACTCAGTTTATGGATAACTCGAACTCTCTAGCGCCACCAGCAGGTCAAAGTTGCAAGTACATTACATGCTGTAACTTTTGAACCGTTGGTCAGAATTTCACAAACTTGGTATCTCTGGAATCCTTGGGCCAAGCCGAATCCAATGCACTCCATGACGTCATTTTCCGCCTGGAAAGTTTTTCCGCCATTTTGAATTTTGTAAAAATCAATAAAAATGATGCCACGCCCACAATTTTAGTCCCATCGTCACGAAATTTTCGTGAGGGCATCTTCGGACTGAGATACATCTACCCCGAAAGTCCTGGAACGATTGATTAAACCGGCTCCAAACAGGAGGCAATCAAATTTGGCGGCGAAGTCGCCAAACAGGAAGTGAGCTAATATCTCAGCAACGGATATTTGTATCAGAACCCAATTTTATACACATAATCAAAACTATCACCACAGGACACGTAACAATTTTCGTGCAAATGCACCACTAGGGGGCGCTACAATAAGCAAAAATGTGGTTTTGTCCATATTGGTCCGTATTGACCTCAATTCATCAAACGCTTGGTATTGCTGCAATCCTTGTGTCAAGCCGAATCCAACGCATACTATGATGTCATATTTACAATCATGGATTTCCCGCCATTTTCACATATTCAAAAATCAATAAAAATGAAGCTCCGCCCACAATTTTTGTCTGCTCGTCCTACAATTTGCATCAGACCACCATTGGACTATCCTGAACCTTTGCTGAAATTTACAGAGCAATAGCTGAAAGCATCGGCGCACAGCAGCCAATCAAATTTGACAACAAAGACAAACGCACCATCCAAACAGGAAGTTAGCTCATATCTCAGCAACGCCTTGACAGATCTTAACGAAATTTCTCACACATGATCTCCAGTACACCCAGAGGGTACATACAAAATTCAGTGCAATACGGTCACTAGGGGGCGCTAACGCTAGTGAAAATGTGCTTTTGCCAATATGATACATACCAAACAGGAAGTTAGCTGATGTATAGATGGTTAACTGTATGCTGTGTATGCATGAAGGGCAGCATATGCATGAAGGGCAGCATATGCATGGAGGGCAATTCATGCATGAAAGGCAAGGCATGCATGAAGGGCAGCGAATGCAAGACGGGCAAGCATACTCCAGCATTTTCTGCGAGGAAATGCAATCTAGTTCTTATTATATTTTTTTATTCTACCACCCATCATAATGGCAAGAAATCTTCGAGATAGAGAGTCCGTTCCGATGCCAAATTGTTCGGTTCGGTCCGAGGATGTGTGCTTGTACTCAGTTTATGGATAACTCGAACTCTCTAGCGCCACCAACAGGAAAACGGTAACTTTTGAACCGTAGGTCCAATTTTCAAAAACTTGGCATCCCTGGAATCCTTGGACCAAGACGAATCCAACGCACCCTATGACGTCATTTTCCGCCTGGAAAGTTTTCCCGCCATTTTGAATTTTGTAAATAATAATAAAAATGGCGCCCTGCCCACAATTTTTGGCGGACCATCCCGAAACTTTACACACGGCATCTTCAGACTGAGATACACCTACCCTGATAGTTTCGGACCGATTGATTGAACCGTCTTTGAACAGGAGCCAATCGAATTTGGCGGCGAAGACGCCAAACAGGAAGTGAGCTCATATCTCGGCAACGCCTAATCGTATCACAACGAAAATGTATAAACAATATCTTCACTATAGCCAGAGACTACTTACCGATTTTCATGCAAATTGGACACTGGGGGGCACCACAATTAGCAAAAATGCCTTTTAGATCAAATTGGAGTCGCCAAACAGGAAGTTAGCTCATATCTCAGCAACGGCTACTTGTATCAGAACACAATTTTATACACGTAATCAGCACTGTCTCCAGAGGTAACTTAACAATTTTTGTGCAAAGCCGCCACTAGGGGGCACTACAATAAGCAAAAATGTGTTTCTGCCCATATAGGCCCGTATTGACCTCAGATCATCAAAAGCTTGATATTGCTGGAATCCTTGGGTCAAGCCGAATCCAACGCATACTATGATGTCATATTTACCATCATGAATTTCCCGTTATTTTGACATATTCAAAAATCAATAAATGTAATGCTCCGCCCACAATGTTTGTCTGCTCGTTCTAAACTTTTTATCAGACCACCATTGGACTATTCTGCACCTATGCTGAAATTTACAGAGCAATAGCTGAAAGCATAGGCGCACAGCAGCCAATCAAAATTGACAACAAAGACAAACAGGAAGTTAGCTCATATCTCAGCCACGCCTTGACGGATCTTAACAAAATTTCTTACACCTGATCTCCAGTACACCCAGAGAGTACCTACCAACTTTGGTGCAAACCGGCCACTGGGGGGCGCTACAGTTGGTGAAAAGGTGTTTTGGTCAATATAGCAGCCGCCAAACAGGAAGTGATCTCATATCTAGATGGTTAACTGTATGCTGTGTATAAATGAAGAGCAGCATATGCTTGAAGGGCAACGCATGCATGAAGGGCAAGGCATGCATGAAGGGCAACGAATGCAAGATGGGCAAGCATACTCCAGCATTTTCTGTGAGGAAATGCAATCTAGTTATTATTATTATTATCAAAAAATATTATTAGATATTTTACAAAGCATTAATAACACTTTGTAGATAATTTAACATTTAAAAATATTTTCTTTATCATCATTATTTAGCTATTTGCTATATGTCTTTATAATGCCTTTTATGCCTCCATTATTATTAAGTGTTACCTACTGATGTACTGCACTTGTCGGCAGGGGCGTAGCAGCAAATTGTGGGCCCTATGTACAATCAACTCCAATGGACAACTTTCGTCTGTCTGCAGTATTACCGGGCGAATAGACCAGCAGTGACGAGATTCAAGCGACAGAGAATCACTTCTGTGCAGCAAGAGCGATACGTGCGATTGAAGCGACTAGACTAGAGTATGTCCGTTAAAAGCAGAATGCAAGCATTCCAACATTCATTGGCTGTGGCGGCTGTCGCCGCACCGTACAAACTGTCGCTCTCTTCGCGTGAATCGCCCGAATTGCTTTTGTCGCGCGACCCAATACATTGTCAATTACTTCCGTCGCTCGCCTCGCTCAGGTGGCAGCCGATGTATTCGTGCGGTTACTGTATTCCATTTTATGATCTTCTTTCCTCTCTGTCTGCTAGGTCAGTGTTTCCCAACCTTTTTTTAGGCGAGGCACCCATTCAATTACTGAACATTTTCAAGGCACCCTTAAGCAACAGGCTGTAACATGGCATCGCATCTGATACCACAAAAGCTTGGAAAAGTAACACATTTGGAGATGTCACACAACCTACGTTCGAAGATGCAGCTTACTGGGGTGACCTAAATTTACTTTATTGTGCGTAAATGGCAGATGAAAGATTCCACTGACTAGCATTAACTTATCAATTTAGACAAATATGTATTATATTACATAATTTATTTATCAGCCACGTTCCGCGGCACACCTGTTGAGAAACACTGTGCTAGGTCTCCATCACTGTATTCCCGTCCTGTTTTTTTATTCTCTCTCTCTTGCTCTCCTCCGCAGCCCAATTACGACCAGTCGGGGATGGGGATGATGTCGTCTGGGGCGGGGCTCGGTTATGACCGGGGCCAGTTCGCCTCCGGCCACGGCCCTCCGCACGGTATGCTGCGACAGAAGTCCATCGGTGAGACTGTCCGACCTCCAATTTTGTCTGTCTGCCTGTCTGTTCGTAACCTCAACCCCACCAGCACCACCACCACCGCCACCCACACCCTGTCCTTCCCTCTGCTCAGCTCTGCCACCCTTAACCCCTTTTCTGTCACTCTGCGCAGTCTCCAGTACAGTAGTCCCCTAGACCTCTATCTCTGCGGTAGCCTCTTACTGCAGACGGGCCTATTCACTCTTTACTGAAAACACTCAACTACATTTTAACAATATTGCTATGACTATGCAAACACTCTTAAGTAACCGGTTAAGACTTGGTCATTAGCATTTTGGTGATAATTAGGTCATAACAGAGGATCTGCAGTAAGGGGTTAACCTGGGACCACCAATACCTCTTGTCTTGCGGTGTGGCACAGCATTTGGCAACCAACGAGCGCAGAGCTGTGATAGATAGCCTGTGATAGACTAGCCACTTCAGCCTTGAAGATTTGAGATAGACGGGGCATAACTTGTCCTACCTCTAGCCATATATACCAACACAGGTGCTTTAGAGTTAAAAGGTAACCTCTGCCAATTTTGACATGCAGTTGTAATGCTCACACTACCCTGGTCTTGTCAGTACCTTAGATTTTTTTTTTTCTTCAGCCTTTTCCGAGATCCTGGTCATTGTAATGGGGGCAGGTGTATGTTTACATTTAAAAAAAACGTCTTGATTTATTCCCAATAACATTCAAAAGGTTATGCAACATCAGCAGACCACTAACAAACAGCGACACCTTTTGGGATAATATTTGGAATAGGCCTATGTTAAGAAAGTTTTGAATGTAAACAAAATCTGACCCCATTAGAATAGCTCAGAATAGCTCAGCTCAAATGCAGCATCACTGGGTACTGACAAGTCAAGGTTAGCGTGAGCAATACAACAGCATATTGAAATTGGCAGAAGTTATCCTTTAACAATATTGCTATGACTATGCAAAGAGTCTTAAGTAAACGGTCATTAGCATTAGATAGACTAGCCACATCAGCCTTGAAGAGTTGAGATAGACGCAACGCTGGACTGGGGGAGAAATAGGGCCCGGGAACTTTTGTATTAAAGGGTCCCCTCATGATTTCCAGCGCAGAACTGACTCACCAGTTGGCCCCACACCCTCGTGGGCCCCTTTTTTCAGAATTTCATATATATATATATTTTTTTACATTTCTGAAAATGGTGGCCCACGAGGGTGCAGGGCCCACTGGGAAATGGCCGCTATGCCAGATGGCCAGTCCAGCCCTGGATAGACGGGCTGGCTCTGTGTGGGCATAATTTGTCCTTATTTGTGTTATACCAACACAGATACTTTAGAGTTAAGCAGACTGTGAGATTTTGCTCATTTCACTAGTGTGTCTAGTTTTGGCAAAGTGAAATCTGCATTGAATATGCCGTATGAGTTTTTGTGCACATGCGCACGTTAATGACTGTGCCATCCGGTTTGTGCTGTGGTCCATTTGTTTCATGTACTCAGCCCATAAGCATCTAAATACTAGCCCCCATATAATATACCTATCCTCATATAAACCTATATCTACCCCCATATAAACATATACCCACCCTCATATAAACATAATAACTACCCTCATATAAGTGCATATGCGTATGCCTCCGTATCTAATCTGCATAGTAGAGCACCATTTCATTTGCCACTCATTCTCGGTCATATACAGTAAGTATGAAAGGCTTTGCTTTTGAAGTATTAAAAAGGCTTTTCACAAGTACTGCGTCTGGCATTTTAATGGAAGTTCCTCAGTATTGACAAAGACAAAGATACTTGTGAGTGATCATTCACATGACAGCACTGAACGTGACCAGGCAGACAGACTACCTTCTCGATGGACACTCTCACTTGTACCCTGATGGCGTGTGTTTTTATGTCAATCATTTCAAAACCACCTCAAACCACCCGCATGACATCCAAGCTGGTGCCTTTCGACCGCACCTGTTCATGGGCTCATTCTCTCTCTCTCCGCCCCCGCCCCTGCTCTCTCTCTCTCTCTCTTTCTCTCTCTCTCTATCTATCTCTCTGTCTGTCATTCATCGACAACCTTTTTTGACCTGCTGGCCAAAGTCTGGCCTTGATGTCACCCTAGACAGGCCACATCCTAGTGATGCAACACCTTCTGCGTTGCTTCTAATCAGGCCAAGAGCAATGGAAATATAATTTCTGGTCTCCCGAAAAAAAACGGGAACCCCACTTACTTTTTTGTCATACACCAGTCAACCAGTAGCAAACCCGGGTCAACCATGCCGTTTGGGAAATGTTAACTGTTATGCTCTTGGTCAGACCAAGTCTCAAAGAGATTTGAAAGTCGATGATAATCAGGCTAACGTCATCCCTCTTCATCCATATCCAACTATGTCCCTCCTCTGGGGAATCCATATTTGTTAAATTCTTCGATGTGTCATTTCTCGACACAAGCGGCCGGTCTCCCCTCTCTTATCCTACCTTTCTCTTTCACTTTCTCTCTCTCTTTCTCCCTGACTTTTTCCTCATTGTCCCTGCATTTTCTCCTCTTTTTTGTATTTTTTTCACTATTGTGCCATCTCTCACTGATTCCCCCACTCCGATGACTTGAATATTTTTACTGCTGCAAACGTCTCCCCCTTTCCTCTGACCTTCCTTTTTTAAATTAAAGTCCCTATTTTGATTACGTCACTTCATGCTCCTTGCTTCTCTTCTGCTCTGTCTTGCTCTCCTCTCTGCTCTGCTCTGCTCATTCTTGTATCTGCGACCTCTGCTTTGTATTTTATTCCTCCTTCTCTTCATCATCCTCCTCTCCCATCTCTTCCCCCTTTCATTTTAGGGGTGCCCGAGGAGGAGAAGTCATATCTCCACCCTCCGGCCATGAAGTTCGCCCGCAGCCTGTCCGTCCCCGGCTCAGACGACATCCCCCCGCCCCCGACCACGGCCATGCCCGACCCCCCCTTCTCCTCGGCGCCCCCCGGGCTAGGCTGGAGGGGCAAGACCTCCCAGCAGGCCTCATCGGCCGTGTCCGTATCCCAGTCCACCGCCACCTCCGCCCACTACCAGCTCTACCAGCAGTCGGTGCCCTTCGGCCACGGCTCCAGGGAGAGGGGTGGTGGAGGTGGAGGTGGAGGTGGTGGCCCGCAGCCCGACCACCCAGCCGCCTACGCACACCACCAGGCCCCCACCCGGACCGCCTCCCGCAAGGTGCTCGGCTACCCGGGGGAGGTGTCCGGGATGCCGCCGGGGGCCGGGGGGGGCATGGGCGCCGGCATGGGCCCTGGCGGTGGTGCGTCGGCCGCTGCCAAAGCGGCAGGCCTGAGGAGAGGCTACAGCAACGCCGTTCCACCCACGAGCATCGCCACCGTCATGCCCCAGCAGCAGCAGCAGCAGATGCAGAGCGTCCAGAGCCAGACTGCGCGGGTGGCGGGTGGGGAGCAGAGAGGGGGTGCTATGGCCGGGGTAGGAGGGGCAGGAGGTGGGGGCGTGAGGGCAGGTGGAGGTGGAGGTGGTGGCGGAGGCGGAGGTGGAGGAGATGGCGGTGTGCTAAAGGGCGGTGCCCGGCGGGGACGGGGCCCTCTGGTCAAGCAGTCCAAGGTGGAGGACATGCGCGCCGGACAGCTCGCTGCTCTGGCGGCCAAAGGTGGGGGCTCGGTGGAGAAGACCACCATCTCGATCCCCACCATCATAGTCAAGGCGCCCTCCACCAGCAGCAGCGGCCGCAGCAGCCAGGGCAGCAGCGTGGAGGCCGAGCCGCCCCCGCCCTCCGCCGTGGACGCAGACGGCACCCAGCCCCCGTCCGGCCCGCCGCCGCCAGCCCCCGTCACTCCGCCCGCGCCCCCCTCCATGCCCGCGCCCCCGCCCCCGTCCATGCCCCCGGCCCTGCCGCCCTCCCTGCCCTCCATCCGGGCCCACGACAGCCTGGACTTCACCAGCCAGTTCGGAGCGGCCATCGTCGGCGCCGCGCGCCGGGATCGCGAGCGCTTCCACGAGGCACGCAGGAAAAGCGCGTCCTTCTTCCTCTCGGCCGAGGAGGACCTCGCCGGACCAGCCGCCCCCGGAGGAGGAATGGGAGGAGGCATGGGAGTAGGAGGAGGAAGGGGCGGCCAGCAGCAGCAGCAGCTGGACCAGCCCGGCCCTCGGCTGCGGCCCTCCAAGTCCATCGATGAGGGCATGTTCTCGGGCGACACCTTCATCCAGCACGCCCGCAGCATGCCGCCGGCCTTCGGGCTGCCCGAGTACTCCACATCGGCGCTGCCCACACAGCTGGGAGACTACCAGCCCAAGTCGGTGCCGGCAGACTTCTACGGCGCCGCCAACCTTCGGACACAGCAGCAACTCCAACAGCTCCAACAACAACAGCAACAGCAACAACAACAGCAACAACAAGCAGCACAGCACACCACCACCTTCATCCACCCGCTGACGGGCAAGGTCCTGGACCCGTCGTCCCCTCTGGGCCTGGCGCTGGCGGCCCGGGAGCGCGCCCTGAAGGACGACACGCGCATGCTGCGGCGCGAACGCACCACCGGCGGCATGGTGGACTCGGGCCACCTCTTCTCGCGCCAGCTGTCCAACGTCGGGGCGGCCTACTCCTCCATGGTGGCCGCGGGCACCGCCCCGCACCCGGTGCCCTCGTCGTCGGTGCCCTCGCACTCCCTGGGCACCTCCTCGTACCTGGTGACCTCGTCCTCGCTGGCGGCCACCACCACCTCCACGCGCCCGCCCTCGCCCCGGATCCTGCGCTGGGGCGAGGACGGGGCAGGGGGAGCGGAGAGGGAGAGGGAGACCGCTGGAGGTGGAGGTGGAGGAGGAGGAGGGAGTACGGCTCCTCGGGAAGGGCTCAGGGTTCGCTTCTCGGAAGACAAGACGGTGCACACCACCACGCATCACTACCAGGCGCAGGCGCAGCAGCCGCCGCAGCAGCCGTACCAGCCCAGTTACCGGGAGCAGAGGCAGAGGGAGCGGTCCCGCGAGAGGGACATGGAGAGGGCGCAGCGCGCGCAGACGCCACCGTCCCAGCTGCAGCAGCAACAGCAACAACAACAACAACAACTACAACAACAACAACTACAACAAATGCAACAACAACAGCTGGCCTCCCAGCAGCCCCGGAGGCCCTCCTTCCTGCGCATGGAGAGCGAGGCCGGCTCCTACATCTTGTCCCTCACCCCTCCCTCCCCGCCAGCAACCGCGGGCCAGGCAGGCGGAGGCGGAGCGGGAGCGGGAGGGGGAGCTGGCGGAGGGGGCCAACAGGGTACCGCCGCTGCTGCTGGTGGTGGAGGGTCCACGGCGCTCATGGTCCTGCCGCCGCCGGCGCCGTCCGTGGACGCAGACGACGAGTTTGTGTTCGCCGACCCGCTGCCGCCGCCGCTGGAGTTTGCCAACAGCTTCGACCGGGGCGGCACCGGCGGCGCGGCGAGCGGCATGAGCGCCTACGCTAGTCTCGTGGCCAATAGTATGGTGTCTAGGCAGCAGCAGCAACAGCAGCAGCAGCTTCAGCACCATCATTCAATTCAACAGCAGCAGCTGCAGCATCAGCAGCAGCAGCAACACTCGCAGCAACAGCAGCAGCAGCAGTACAGTGTCCCCCTGGCCCCTCCGCCCCCTCCCCCGCCCCCTCCTCCGCCGCCCCCGTCCCTGACCACCCACCCCCACCACACCCCGCTCCCGTCCCCCCAGGCCGGAGACTCCACCACCTCCAGCCTGACGTCCTACGACAGCGAGGTGGCCAACCTGACCCAGTCGGCCCCGTCGCCCAACTCCCCGCACTCGCCGTCCCACCACCACCACCACCACCACCAAGGCCACCCTTCGGCCGGGCTGCAGCCGTCTGGCCTGCCCCCGCCCCCTAGCGTCTCCCCGCCGCCCCCACCCACCTCGTCTGCCGGCTACCACCAACAGCAGCACCACCAACAGCACCACCGGTCCTACACCACGACGCAGCAGCCACAGC
>NC_085858.1:45988396-46013396 GCF_034702125.1 Engraulis encrasicolus | reverse complement strand
CCCCCAGCCCGCTCATCTCCCCGTCCGAGCGGCCCAGGCTAGGTCCCCCGCGGCCCTCGTCCCTCCCCATCCTGCCCACCACGCCGCTCTACAGCAGCCTCTACGACCTGCGCGGCTCCGTGACGCCCCCGTCCCCCGCCAACCCGCTGGGCGACCCGTACTTCTCCCCATCGCCCCCGCTCTTCGCCCCGTCCGGGGCCCCGCCTCCGCCCAACGCCTCGCTGGTGGTCTCGCGCTCGCTCTCCCCGACCCACTTCCTGTCGGGCACGTCGTCGCCGCCCCTGCACTCCATCGCGCCGCCCACCTGCCTCAGCTACCCGCACCTGCCGCCCCCCTCGCCCTCCAAGCCCTTCGCCTCCAAGCCGCTGCCCTACTGGACCAAGTACGACGTGGCCGACTGGCTGGCCTACCTGAACCTGGCCGAGCACCGCGAGCGCTTCCTGGACAACGAGATCGACGGCTCGCACCTGCCCTCACTCACCAAGGACGACTACCTGGACCTGGGCGTCACGCGCGTCGGGCACCGCATGAACATCGAGCGGGCGCTCCGACGCGTCCTGGACAGGTGAGACAGGTGAGAGAGAGAGAGAGACTGCTAGAGAGAGAGAGAGAGAGACTGCTAGAGAGATAGAGAGAGAGCTAGAGGGTGAGAGATGGAAAGGAGTGCTGGTGTAGGTAGGCAATAGTGCGTAAGGTGTAAGGTGTTTCTGGTGAGAGAGAGAGAGAGAGAGAGAGACAGCTGGAGAGAGCGACATCTAGAGGGAGAGAGACAGCTAGTGGGAGAGAATTGGAAGAGAGAATTGGAAAGGAGTGCTGTTGTAGGTAGGCAGAAGTGGGTAAGGTGTAAGGTGTTTCTGGTGAGACAGAGAGAGAGAGAGAGAGAGAGAGACGGCATGAACATCGAGCGGGCGCTCCGACACGTCCTGTACAGGTGAGACAGCTAGAGAGAGAGAGAGAGAGAGAGACAGCTAGAGAGAGAGAGAGAGAGACAGCTAGAGAGAGAGAGAGAGAGAGAGAGAGAGAGAGAGATAGTTAGAGAGACAGCTAGAGAGAGAGAGAGACAGCTAGAGAGAGAGAGAGAGAGAGAGAGAGAGAGCAAGAGAGAGAGAGAGAGAGAGAGAGCTAGAGAGAGAGAGAGAGAAAGAGACAGCTAGAGAGATGGAAAGGAGTGCTGTAAGTAGGTAGGCGTAAGGTGCGTAAGGTGTAAGGCAGGGATGGGGAACCTATGTCTCGAGGGCCGTTTGTGGCCCTTGAGGGCGTTTTATCGGGCCCCCAATATAACTTTAATGTTATTCAGCATGAGGCAGCAAGGAGGAACTCGCACACCACTGATGCCGATGCATAAAGGATTTTAATGCATAAGAAAAAATAAAGAAGGTGCCAAACTCAATGATGATAGTCTGAAGGACCGAAAACGTTTTGTACTTCACTGGGTAGCACCTTCTTTATTTTCCTTATGCATTAAAATCCTTTATGCATCGGCATCAGTGGTGTGCGAGTTCCTCCTTGCTGCCTCCTTAATTACTTTGTGGAACGTACGCACCCTCCCGGCTACAAACCTAAAGGCGCGACACCCCTTTGGAGTAAATAATGTTATTCAGCTTCACATGAAATGACATATTTTGTAAAGGAATCGTAGAAAATGCATTTGCAATACAATTAAGTTATATTCTGGGAACCTAGAGAAGGTGGTGTTTGTTTAAAATGTGGCCTTCAATATAGGCCTAAAGTGAAGGGGAAAATCCTGGTTTGTGTTTTACGGCCCTCGGAGGACTTTTGCGGCCCTTGGATGAATTTGAAGTGGCCCTTCGAATGAAAAAGGTTCCTCACCCCTGGTGTAAGGTGTTTCTAGAGGGGGAGGGAGAGAAAGAGAGAGAGAGAGAGAGAGAGAGAGAGAGAGAGAGAGAGAGAGAGAGAGAGAGAGAGAGAGAGAGAGAGAGAGAGAGAGAGAGAGAGAGAGAGAGACTGTTTGGACATCGAACGAACACTCTGAACGGTGAGACAAGTGAGAGAGAGAGAGACAGCTAGAGTAACAGATAGAGGGCCCTCTGCAGGTGAGTCAGGTGAGACAGGGGAGAGAGAGACAGACAGGTAGGGGGAGTAGAGGGGGATTATGTTGGTAGATGTGTCTCTCACAGTAAGGTGTTCCTTCCTGGTGAAAGAGATGGGGGGGGGGGGGAGCTGAAAAAGAGAGAACGAAAGGGTGCATCCGAAACCTGTGGTAGGCACTGCCTCCATACCAGTAGCTACCACTCAGAGCCCTGACCAGTAGCTTCTATATAGAAAGCCAGACACTAGTCAGCACAGATCAGATACTACAGCACCGTCATTTACATAACCTTTGAACCAGATCGGTTGCTGGGGGGGGTGCGCTCCTGATGGCGCTAATAACCAATGGCCGTACAGTTGTCGAACTCCCGCAGACTTCTGGGATAGTGAAGTAACTATTGTTTGCCTGCTGCAAATATATGACTGGATCTAGAAAGTCATCTGGGTGCCGTACGCCTCTTGGTTGAAAACTTACTAGGGTATTCGGATGTACTGCATAGGCGCTTCCTTATGTTTTGTCTTCTACATACATAGGAAGGCAATAGGGCCTCTTGGATGTACCCAAAGATTCGAAAAGTGGAGCGAGTGATGTTACTGCAGGTGTGGCCATCAGGCACAATAGAAAGGGAGTGGAAGTGTGACAGTGAGTGAGTATGAAAGACCTCCTATGGCGGAGAGACAGAGAGAGAGGGAAAGATTGATGATGTGCACATACAGTAGGTGTGCCTGTCAAGGTGTTTGTATGCGAGAGAGAGAGAGAGAGAGAGAGAGAGAGAGAGAGAGAGAGAGAGAGAGAGACAGACAGACAGACAGACAGACAGACAGACAGACAGACAGACAGACAGACAGACAGACAGACAGACAGACAGACAGACAGACAGACAGACAGGTGGCGGTAAGCAAGTTTGCGTGTGCCAAGGTGTGTCTCTGCCTCCAGACTACTCAACCCCCTAGGAATATTCATGACTGATGTGAGTACCACAGTTTTGGAAGAGGAAAGAAAAAGAAAGTGTGAAAGACACAGGGACTGTGAGGAAAGAGAAAAAAAGAGAGAGATCATCCACAGACAGCTACAGACAGTGATTGTACAGTATATAACCATAATGAAGCATATGAAATACTTTGTACATACAAATACAAACTTTTTCTGCATTTCCTTCTTTTCCTTTCGAAGGCTCTCCAGTAGTCCCTTCCCTGTCTCTGTTCTTTCTCCCCGTGATGGATCGACCGAGAGAAGGAGGGATGATGGAATGAGAAGCTGAGGAAGAGTTGGGGGAAAAAATGGACAATGAATTGTGTGTGTGTGTGTGTGTGTGTGTGTGTGTGTGTGTGTGTGTGTGTGTGTGTGTGTGTGTGTGTGTGTGTGTGTGTGTGTGTGTGTGTGTGTGTGTGTGTGTGTGTGTGTGTGCGTGTGCGTGTGCATGTGTGTGTGTGCGCGCAGGGGCGAGAGCCTGTGTGTATGCGAACGTGTGTGTATGCGAGTATGTGTGTATGCGAGTGCGTGGGTATGCGAGCGTGTGTGTGTGCATCATTTGCAAGTGTGTGAAAGAGAGAGAGAATGAGACATGACATGAAGAAAGACAGGAAAGGAAAGCAGGGGGGAAAGAAGAGAAGAGAAGAGACTCAACCACTGCTGCTATCAAAGGTGCATTCTCAAACTGGTACAGCGGGTGTGGACATCACAACTATGGACTGGACAGATAAAAGGGCTGAAGATAAATAAATACATGAATAAATAACGAAATAAATAACGTGAATATGCCCAGGGTATACACACTCCAATACACCCAAACGTGTGCAAAAACACACACTGACAAGCACGTGCCTGACAGACTGCACCACAACCACCCACTCACTCACACACTCACACACACACAGGCACACATGAACACACACACACACACACACACACACACACACACACACACACACACACACACACACACACACACACACACACACACACACACACACACACACACACACACACACACACACACACACACACACATGCAGGTATATGCACACTTATCACGAGCCAACACGCACATACTTATTATACAAGCACACTCACTATGACAAAAATCACACTGAAAAAAATCCTGAATGAAATGAATGGGGAAAGAAAGAAAGAAAAAAAAACCTGACTCATCTTGACCAAAATAGCAGACCCGTTGGAAGATTAAAAAAAAAGAGCCAAAAATAACTGAAACAATCAAATGACCGTAAGCTTTCTTTTTAGCCTTTTAAGTTGTGAATTGAATTGGAGTAAGCAGCTCGGAATACTGTAATTGCGAATCAGTAATGGCAACCAGGGTACTGTACGAGCCTCTCTGCTTGTCTCTGTCCTGGCACTACTGGGGTGCATTTCTTGAAAACATAGTTGCTAACTACATTAGCTACTTTGTTTTTTGCAATGCAATTTTCCATTGGCAACTACCCAAGTTGCTAACTGGCTAACAACTACGCTTTCCAGAAACACACCCCTGGTCAGTGACTTTGAGTTTAACCTCTGGGTTTCGTTTTTTTTGTTGTAATTATTATTATTTTAAAAGAGCCATCTTTCCTGCAATCCTCAGCCCAATTCCAATCATTGCAAAGAACAGAACAAACTCCACTGGCTGAGTCTTTTGTCCGAGAGGTTGTGATTGGTTGGTGTCTTGTACAGCATTGATAGAGCCTTGTCACCCACAGGAAGTAGTTTGGCTTTCCATAACTGTATGCCGGCCTCCCTAGATGGCCTATGCACACAGTATCTAAGTATCAGACATGTGCAAAGACCATCTACATTGGCAACAAGAAGCATACAAAACCAAAAAACATTCTGTGGTGGTTTCAGAGGCTCGACTGTTGATTTTTTTAAAACAATGTGTATGTTGAACAGGTGAACAAATGACCTAGAGTAACCTAGAGATTTTTATTATTATTATTTATTATTTGAAATTTTGTAATCGGTGGCACTTAAAAGCATGAACCTTGTTAGTATGTAGGCTGGCTTGTTTCCCACTCTGCTGCGCCCCACCAAGCTTTGAGAGCCGCGGGCCGGGCCAAAAGTTTGCGTCACCTGGACTGGACTGGGGGAGACATAGGGCCCGGGCACTTTTGGCTTAAAGGGGCCCCATCATAGTTAGTGGCGCAGAACTGACTCACCGGTGGGCCCCGCACCCACCACACGAGGGTGCAGGGCCCAACGGGAAACGCCCGCTATGCCAGATGGCCAGTCCAGCCCTGTGCGTCACCGTACCCCCCGCCCCCATCCAGAGGAAAGGAACTTTACCCTGGCAGCCTGGCAGCTGGGTGGCGGGCACAGCAGTCTGGCAAATACGTCCAGCTCTATCTATTCCTTGTCCCACCCCCCACCCCCCCACAACCCCCAACCTGTTTGTAATGGTGTGAATGTGATTGATGGAGATGTTTTTCATGTGTAGGAGTCAGCATGATCGGTAATTTGTACTTTACCTCACCACTTAAGGGGGGGGAGGGGGAGGGGGGGTTGGTGTCCACAGAGAGTCCTCTGGGTTTTGTTGTATTTCGCTACAGCTTCTTAATCCTCTTACAATGACATATATACAAACAAATATATAAATATATATATATATATAAATATATATAAACATGCAGACTGGTCACTGTATTTCAAATCTGTAGCAAAAATAAGTGCCCAGACCAACAGTAGATCGATCACATGCATACACACACACACACACACACACACACACACACACACACACACACACACACACACACACACACACACACACACACACACACACACACACACACACACACACACACACACACACACACGGACATGCAAGCAAACACACACACACACACCAACACCATGGCAACAGTTGTCAAACACACTGACACCAAATGTACAGTACAGAACAATGGAAACATTCTGTGTAAACTTACCACACACTCACTCACAATCAGTCTTTGGTATATAAATATATATAGTAGAAGACATCAAGGGACGCTAAATGTCTGTTCAAATCATCATTGACATGGACATTTGAAAATATCTCCAATCTGTATGATGATGATGACACCAGAGATGTAACATTGTACAAAAAAAATATACTATAAGAACATTTTTACAAGAGACTCGAGGAACTGAACTGAACTGACTGCAAGACCAACAGGGGATGGGTTGGGGTTGGGTTGGGGGGATCCAGGGGGTCGGGGTGAGTCCCAGTAGAAAGAACAAGAGAGATGGAGAGAGGGGGAGGGGAGGGGGGAGAGGGGAGGAGGAAAGAGTTGAAAACTGCCTAAAAATCTCTCTCTTTCCTATCCAGTCCCCCCCCCCCTTTACCCCCGGGGACACTCCTCCACACGGCACTTTTTTCTTACAGAAGCAACGGAGGAAGAGGATGATGGTTGCAAAACGGGGGATGCGAACTCACATCTGTTTTAATACGACAATTGTTACTCTAAACAGTTTTTAAACTTTGAAAAAAAAGGGTATGGAATACTGACATTGATATAGAAGAGTATTGCTATTATTGCTGTCATCAACATCACTGGCCTTGCTGTTGTCACTTCCATTACCTATTTTTTTTTTTTTTGTTCCACCTATCTTCTGTTTTCCAAATTTCACTGTATTGTACATAGTACAACGTGGATGGCAGGGATGACAAGTGACAAGTGTTTTTTTTTTTTTTTGGGAAGACAGCTAAGGGATGATCATGTCTTACTGCCCTACGTCAGCAACCCCGTATTCACATCTCTACGCTCTGTCCACAAGCGAGCGTACTGAAAACTACCTTTAAACCGCTTTTGTTGGCAGCACAGGAAGTCAAGGAGGTGTTTCGTTTTGCTTTCCTCCTCTATCGCCTCACAGGCCTATTAAGGCCAAATGACTAAATTAATTTCAAACAATCATGGGTGTGATTTATTAATGCAGTGACTATCATTAGCAGGCATGTGTGGACAGAAGTGAAAAGATCATGAGAAGGGTTGCTGCACACTGTTTTTGTTTAGTGTCTTTACATCACCATCTCCCATCCTTTTGGTGCTCTGCCATTATCTCTCTCATTCTCTCTCTCCACTCTCTACAGTGTTTTCTTCATCCCTTCATCATTTCTCCCATCTCCACCTCCGCTGATATCAATAGAAAGGGCTCCTCCATGTCCATCCTGCGTCCAGCTAAACCCTTCCTGCTCAAATGGTCCATTGGCCAGCTTCCTCATGAGTCTCAGCTGAGCGTACCCATCTCTGCTTGAATAAAAACAAAAGAATCATCCCATTTTTGGAGTTACCCTTGCATTTCAACTTTGGTTGTACTGTAGCTCTTATTTTGAAGTGGAAAAAGGTAGGTCTGCACACTGCCGATCAGCTCCAAAAATAAACTTTATTATTTAAAAAGCAACGTTTCGATCACTCTGGATCTTCATCAGGCATGATGCCTGATGAAGATCCAGCGCTGATGAAGATCCAGCGTGATCGAAACGTTGCTTTTTAAATAATAGTTGGCAGTGTGCAGACCTACCTTTTTCAACTGTCTGACTTTTTTAGCTGGCACCTGCAACAAGTGTTTTTGGATGTGCGCACCCTACCCAAAACTTATTTTGAAGTGGGGCATATAAATGATGTACTTTGGCACGGATTTCAGTCTCTAGCCATTTTACTCATCCGTGGAATTACTTTGCCCAACAATTCCAGTAAATGGTCTTATTTTTTCCATCCTTCATGCTTTAACCAGTACGAGAATTAGTATTTTCCATTTCTTCATTTTTGCTTCTCTGTCATCTCCGCATTATGAGCTTGTTTTTGTTCCATGTGATGTCAGCAAGAGCAGTGAAACACATGATCATCCTAATTCTACTTTAAACAAAAAAAAAGACTTCAAAAGTTCTAAACAATCTCTGTCTTCCAGTTACTGTTTAAAAATGGACAAGAAGAAGAAGAGTATAGAGTTGATTTATTTATGACGTACGGTATGCTTTCTACACCACCTGCACTGCTCGTTCTCTGTGGCACATGCCCCTTAACTCCCCCTCCAAGTCTCCCTCTTTCTTTGGCTTAGTGCTTAGTGTGTGTGTGCATTCCAATATGCGACCTTGCATCCTCCACTTGTGCTTGTGGCCTCGTACCATGAAGTAATACATCGTGATGACATCACTGACAATGTCTCGCAAAAGCTCAATTGTCAAGTCATTTTCTCATTTTCAAACTAGTTGGCGAATTAAGAATAGTCCCCAAAACGTTGTGGCTAGGCTGACAGCGGGGAAACTTAATTGTTTTCTCCACGGACGCCAGGCATCAGCAAAAACGTGAGGCCACAAGCACAAGTGGAGGACACAAGGTCACATATTGGAATGCACTGTTACTCAGTTGTTGCCTCCTCACCCTCCACCTTCCACCCCTCCCTCCCCTGAGTCCCTGTCCAACTACACAACCACTCACTGCCACCTACTGTGAGGGAGACTTGATCGCCTTGGAGGCTTGCGTTGCGGGGCCTTTACCGGGACCCCCAGACCTGCTCCATCCCACTGTGAATATTTTTGCTATACCCACCCCCATTTTCAGGAATATGAGGGAGAGAGAGAGAGAGAGAGAGAGAGAGAGAGAGAGAGAGAGAGAGAGAGAGAGAGAGAGAGAGAGAGAGAGAGAGAGAGAGAGAGAGAGAGAGAGAGAGAGAGAGAGAGAGAGAGAATTTGACAGGGCCACCTAGTGGTAGTTAAAACTATGGCGGCCAAGGTGGTTGTGCCCTAGTAGTGCACGGTGTTTAGGAGGGAGAAGAGGGGAAACAAGGAGGAGAATAGAGAAAGAAGAAGAAAAAGAAACAAATGAGCAGTCTGGTCAGGTGCAGAAAGCATCCTTTTGGTTTCCTTTAAAGAAATAATAATAAAAAATTAACTATGAAGAGAAGAGAGATTATTTCCAGACTATATATGTATATGTGATCGACATATACACACATTCATATACGCATATATAAGAATTAAAAATGTTTTAAGATATGAATAAATTATTAGTTATAATAAAGATGCAGGAATAATGCTGTGGCGTGTTAAGTGTGATACTTCCAGATCAATCAGTTTGCTTTGCTCAAGGGCTTTTCCTGGTGACATTAAAATTATAGCCTATAAATCAACTTAATGAATATCAAGACTTTATGAAATGTGACATGTATAAACTGATCTGGTTTCAGATATGATTCCAAATACTATAAACAGAGAACCATATTCTGCAGATATAACATTTTTGATGCAATGTATTTGTGCCGTCATTTGTGAAATGATCCCCAGGAGTAACCTGGAGTAACAGGTAAGTTCATCAGGCAATGAACATCTGAAATGCCAGCATTGCACTAGAATACATGTTAACACTAAAGGGCATACTGCATTTTTTGATACAATTTAAATGAGTCATATTTAGCCTTGGACACACAGAGCATTTGTGCAAAAAGGGTACACAGGGACAACTGTTAATCTAGGCCACAGGTGTCCAACTCAAATTGATTGAGGTCCAAATCAAAATCTGGAACGAAGTTGCGAGCTTAACTCAACTTAAAACCATTTTTTTGAAGTGTATGCATGCACTTCCTCAGTTAAATTCACACACCCTCTCCAATCATAGACCTATATGCTAGTGTGTTCCCTGCACATATTGCGCGCATGAGCAAAGTTCCTTCCTTACCAAACAGTCTCTGGCATGAGTTAGCTTTGTTTCAATGGCCTATGCCTACTCATTCCTGAGACACAATTCCATGGTTAAGTCTCGTTACACTAGATCAGGGATGGGCAACGTTTATGATGAGAAGGGCCACATTTTTTATTTCGCCGCCGTCGGAGGGCCACATGACCACGGATCTGACTGCAATTCGCAGAGTTGGAGGTGCTGTGGGTTGCTTACTGACTGCCCACATTGTTTGGAAGGAATAGAATACTCTATACTCAATACTCTATTGGCCAACAGTATAAATACAACAGATTGATTCAGTAGTGATTTTTAAAAAAATGCGGCAATTCTTTTTTTTAAATTAGGCCTACTGTTTTATCTACGGGCTGCATAGACTGAGGAGGCAGGCCGCATGTGGCCCCCAGGCCTCCAGTTGCCCATCCCTGCACTAGATTCTACATTGAAATGGTGCATGCGGTCCAACTTTAATACACATTTGAAATAAGCTCACAGGTCAGTCAACTTGAGGGCTAGATTTGGCCCCTGGGCCCCGAGTTTGACATCCCAGACAAAGGCTTCCAGAACCAAATAGGAAAGCAAGATGACTAAATGGTTTGTTCGGCAGAACTTGTCCTTAAAAGTTGTATTGTGCCAGGTTCTAGTTTGGTTCTTGGAACTTCAGTTTTAAGATGAACAAGTGTGAGGTTTTGGCACATCATGGCAATCTGAAGATTCATTTTAGTATGTGGATACTGAACTCAATTACTTAGGTGCACCTTCATGTCTTTGACGAGATGGAAATATGACACAAGCCCAATCGGGAAACTCCAATTCCCATGGTCATTGTGACACTCCACTGCACACGTGTTCACTTCACACTACAATATTGCATTTATGCCTCACCCGTGCAAGGGGTCAGCCCCAATGGAGCAGTGCGGCAGGACGCTCTCTCATTCATTGAGGAGGATGGGGGAGAGCACTGGTTAATTACTCCCCCCACCAACCTGGCGGGTCGGGAATCGAACCTGTAGCCTAACGCCCTAACCGCTTAGGCCTATCCATGCAATTACCTCAGTCAGCCTCGAAATATGTACTACTTTAACTTAATCAGGCAGACTACCCACAGACCTAGTATTCCAAATGTAAAGGTGGAAATGCATTTAACAAAGGGGAAAAAAACATGCAAGTAAATTGTACCGTTTGAGTCAGTTTATTTAAAAAATTCACAGCATAAAAACCTAACACTTTCCAGCATCTCCAAGCGTTGAAGTGTCGTTCTGATGAGCCCTTACCTGCGGAGGACAAGAACAGATCTGTCAGCAACACATTTGGGGAAGAACACCTTTGACCGATTACTTGGCAACCATTCTCAGGCCCCGCCATGTCAGGAGCGGAGCAGCACGTTATTCCCCACATACACTCAGAGCCCAGTGCAAAGACATCATTGAAAGTTGTACAGCATTGGAACATCCATAAATGAATGAAACTCACCTCAAACTGCATCTCCATGCTGGCATCGTCTGTTGAGGGGGAAAAGGAAATCAAGAGAAGGACCATTAGCAACACAATAGTTGACGGGGAAAGGCAGTTACAGAACGAACGCCCAAATGGTCTCATCAGACTCTGCCATGTCAGGAGCAGAGTAGCACGTTCTTCGCCACATTAATTCAGAGCCCAGTGCAATGCATCATTAGAGACCGATAATGCAACCCATTAAGGCCATGTATGGAATGTAATTAGTGAATTGAACGGATGCTTTCAATACTAACATTTCAAAGTGACGTTACATTAGCCTGCTCGATTTAGCTTCCTTAGCTTTAGAAGACCCACGTGGTTTAAGTGCAGCAAGCTTGGTAAACACAACACAAAGTCCTGAGCATGAAACATGGTGCAAATAAAGTACAGACTAGATAAACACATCTATCTACAAATACGAACTAAAATAACACACGTTCCCGTTCCGATATTTCTTTACCTTGGCTTTCTCGGCAGCTCCTTCTGCCTCATGCTCCAATGGATAAGGCCGCCTGCAAGGAAACTGGCTATATTTATAGTCCTTCTCGAAGGACCCTTAGGCTTCCCCGGTTATTGCCTGTCGTATTTTAGATAGCCTGCCGTACCTTACTCTCATCATATTCATAACAATCCTCTGTATTGGCAGAATAGAAGGGAAGAAGCAGTCAAACTTAAAACAAGGTTGAAATATTGTACAGCTTTCTTTCTTGTTGTGAAACTGTTGGATATAGATTGTTTGTTGCAACCTCGAGTAATTGTGGTAGGTGTACAAAACAATTTTCATTCGTGCTACTAGTTGTTCATTGTTTGCCATATTAATTTGTAGGCAGTGAGTTCACTGTTTTTTTTGTTGTTTTGTTTTTTAATCCTTCACTTGGGTTGCAAGATTGTTATTTGGCTGATAAAAATAAAGAGGTAGGCCTATGGTAAATTGCAGCCTTCCTCAATATGAAACATGTCTTAAATGGGCTATATGTCAATATGAAAGTCTAGCATAGTTTGCACTGCAGAGAGATAGACACGATTGGATTGAGATTATATGTTTTAGGCATGCATAACTTCTCCAGGCTATGAACTGCGAGAAGTCAGCAGGCAGAGCCGTAGCTTTGTCAGCAGGCGGATCAGCCCATCACACCGTGGCCAGAGTAGGTATTGCAACTCCTCTGCTCATGGTGCTGTGCTGCCAAATTTGATCTTTTCATGAATATTTACCCAAGAATAAACGTATAATTACAAAAAATATGACTAAAGTACAGTACGTTTTGCATCTGAAAAGGTATGTTTCTTGAGATTGAAAATGGCTGACATGGAGTAAGATAATCCCAATAATGAATAGGCCTACTTAGAATTTGAAGGTTGGTGTTCATGAAAAAGTTAAGGTTTGTGCAGTGGCAGCATGAATTCTGGAAACAAACTACTGCAAATATTACACAGTGCACCTTTGAAGAAAATAAAATGCTAAAAATGATTCATTTCATCCTGGCATAATAATCCTGGCATTTGTAATGTTCACACTGACATGCTCATGGTCATTTTTTTTGGCTATTTGTCTGCTATAAAACCTTATGCATGAACTAATTAAAAAACCCTGAGCCCATATTTCTCTGTAGTTCAGTAAGTGTGTGTGTGTGTGTGTGTGTGTGCATGTGCGTGTGCGAGTGCGTCTCTCTCTCTCTCTCTCTCTCTCTCTCTCTCTCTCTCTCTCTCTCTCTCTCTCTCTCTCTCTCTCTCGCTCTCTCTCTCTCTCTCTCTCCCTCTCCCTCTCCCTCTCCCTCCCTGTCTCCTTTGTCAACTGCTTGCACTTATTTCACAAACATCTCTTAGGACAATGACCGAGTTCCAAGGCTAAAGGCTGGAACATTTTTCCACAACATACATCCTCACACAGTAGGCTACACTAAGCCTTTTGTTCTCGACTTGTCAACTGTTATCGAAACTTCACCACATAACTCAGTCGGGCCAGTCAGGGTCACAGCTATAGGTGTAGTCTACTACGCGCTCGTGTGTACAATACGCTACAGGCAAGGCCATCTGGGCTGGCAGTCATGATAATATAAGCCAGTGATTCTCAAAGTGTGGTCCGGGGACCACTTGTGGTCCGCGACAGAGTTCAGGTGGTCCGCGAGGGGATTTCTACTTTAGGCTATATACAATATATAACATATATATAACATATATATATATATAACAACATATATATATATATATATAGGCTATATTTTGAAACATAATTACAAAGCTAAACATCACTGAAGTCTTATTTTAACCACAATAAGACAGGCTTGTGAATGTGAATAAAAATTGAGTGATCTGCATCGAAATTAGCAGTGTCCAATTACCACCCCTCAAAAGTCAATTCAGTTGACAGGTGGTCCCTGACCTTTTCTGGGGGGACAAAGTGGTCCTCGGTCTGAAAAGGTTTGAGAAACACTGATATAAGCCCATTGAGATCAGAGAGTGAAGGGTGAGAGAGGGGATGGAGAGGGGGTATAGAGGGATGGGGGTTTGGGGTAGTAGAGAGGGGATCAGTGAGACGGGACCGGGTGGTTGGGGTGGGGTGATAGAGACGGGTTATAGTGGGACGGGAGCGGGGGTTTGGGGTAGTAGAGAGGGGATCAGTGAGACGGGACCGGGTGGTTGGGGTGGGGTGATAGAGACGGGTTATAGTGGGACGGGAGCGGGGGTTTGGGGTGGGGTGATAGAGACGGGTTATAGTGGGACGGGAGCGGGGGTTTGGGGTGGGGTGATAGAGAGGGGTTATGTGGGACGGGACCGGGGGGTGGGGTGGGGTGGGGTGGGGTGATCAGTGGGACGGTACCGGGGGTGGGGTGGTGGTAGAGAGGGGATCAGTGTGATGGTACCGGGGTGTGGGGTGGGGTGATAGAGAAGAGGTCAGTGGGACGGTACCGGTGGGTGGGGTGGGGTGATAGAGAAGAGGTCAGTGGGACGGTACCGGGGGGTGGGGTGGGGTGTGGTGATAGAGAAGAGGTCAGTGGGACGGTACCGGGGGGTGGGGTGGGGTGGGGTGATAGAGAGGGGATCAGTGAGACGGGACCGGGGGGTTGGGTGGGGTGAGGTGTGGTGATAGGGTTGATGTCAGTGGGACGGTACCGGGGGTTTGGGGTGGGGTGGGGTGATAGAGAGGAGGTCAGTGGGACGGTACGGGGGTTTGGGGTGGGGTGAGGTGAGAGAGAGAAGATCAGTGGGACGGTACCGGGGGTTTGGGGTGGGAGGGGAAAGAGAGGAGGTCAGTGGGACGGTACCGGGGGGTGGGGTGGGGTGATAGAGAGGAGGTCAGTGGGACGGTACCGGGGTTTGGGGTGGGGTGGGGTGGTAGAGAGGAGGTCAGTGGGACGGTACCGGGGGTTTGGGGTGGGAGGGGAAAGAGAGGGCAGAAGGGGGAGCTGTTTAGCTCTGTGATAGAGCAACAGAGAAGCCTTAGCTTCCTGCAGCTGTTTTCTCTGAGAAAGGGAGCGAGCGAGAGGGAGGAGAGGAGAGGCGGGAGAGAGACAGAGAGGGAGCAAGAGAGAGAGGGAAAGGGAGAGGGAGAAGGAGAGAGAGAAAGAGAGAGAGAGAGAGAGAGAGAGAGAGAGAGAGAGAGAGAGGGAGAAAGCCACCTCACCAAACACTGAAGACGGGAGAGGGAGAGAGAGAGAAGAGGGGAAAAAGCGAAACCACGGAAAAGTGTATGCAAGAGACAGAAAGAGGGAAGAGCCCGACCACAAGAGAAGGAAAAAAGGGAGAGGGCTCTGAACGCAGAGCAGAGGGTGAAGAGAAGAGACTTTATAACACAGGGAGGACACTCAGAAGGGGAAACAACTTTGGGGTACGTACTTTTGAAAGGTTTTTTTCCCCTTCCCTTGATTTCTGCGCATTTCAGATGAAATTGTTATCATGCTTCATTTGATTTGACCGGCTCATGATGCATTTTCTATTTTTGTCATATGCGTTCATGAGTTGCCATATTTTTCCAGCTAGGACGGGCGTGTATTGCAGGAGTTATGTGTGACAGTCGAAACGGGGACAGTGGGTGGGGGAAGAGAGGGAGCGTATGCCAGAGTGGGTGGGCGGAGTTTGGGGGTGGCATGGGGGGGCGGAGGGGACTTGGCATGGGTTGAGGGGTACTGGGTTTGTAAGGGGGTGCAGCAGAGAAAAGGCAGTGACAACCAGGCGAGTTGGCCAAAGCAACAAGTCTGAACTACTTTCATGCCAGTTGAATGTAACTTTTTACGTTTCAATCTGTCACAACCTCAAAGTTGAAAAAAAAACCTTTTTTCCCCCCCTATCTGAAGCATTGTAATATTTTTCACAATTCTACACTAGAGTTGGTGTTTTGACGATTTGTTGCTGTTGTGTTGGTAAGGAGAGCAAACAGCAATTTCAGCATTCTTGGAGTAAGTCTTAATCACCAGATAGTGACAGTACACTACTGTAGATAGTGACTTTCGTCTTCGCCCACAATTTTGTCACGATATTGTAACATATTGAGCAGGGGTGCATCAATTCCAGTCCTCTACACTAGAGTTGGTGTTTTGACGATTTGTTGCTGTTGCGTTGGTAAGGAGAGCAAAACACAATCTTGCAGCATTCTTGGAGTAATCACCAGATAGTGACAGCACACTAGATTAGTCATTTTCCTCTTCGGCCATATCGTAACATATTAAGCATAGGTGCATACTGCACACCACTGTAGCATATCAATTCCAGGCTGTAACCTAAATGGTAGTCAGTGGAGACGACTGTGGGACAGTTGTGCTCTTAATATATGTCAAGTCGGGGCAAGACCATAGAGACCCAATACAACTGATAAGGAGGAGACTACTACCGAGAGTGCACACACAGACAACACACACAAGACTCTTCCAGAAAATGGGGACGTGAGATAGCATTCCAGCCCAAATCCCCCATGACTCATGCTAGTTTCATGGGAGGGAAAAATGGGGTAAGGGGTGTGTGGAGGGGAGGGGGGTGGCCAAGGGGAAGCAGGAAGTAGGGGGTCGAAGGTCAACCAGAGGAGAATTTATTACATCCGTGACCCCCTCTGGTGCGAAAAGGGGGAAAAGACAATATGGTGTGTGAACTCACTTACAAACTGTAGTGTCAAGAATATGGACTGTACTACACGAGAATTACAACAGACTTGAAACACCAAGAGCCTGTACTGTCCTGGCTGTAGAATGCCTTATCTCCTTCTCTCAGTTTGTTCTACACTGATGGGTCAGCAGTTGCCAATTTGTCTCTTCCCAGATATCGCAACTCTGTGTTTTCTGAATTCCAGCGAGATTAGAAGGGGTCAGGGTATGTGCTACTCACTCATCGGCACACTCCTACACACTATTGGAGCCTTGTGTCATTAACCCCCACATGAAAAGGATGCAACTTACAAAATTATTATTCATATATATTGTTTTGAAAAGTCATATGGCACATACTATTAAAGTGGATAATTTCTTAAATGTCTCATATATAAAGGAGCCACACACCTTTCCATATTTATACCGCGACATATAAACATTGTAGATGGAATGGCTATGTATGCTAACTCTTCTATGGAAAATAAGTAATGGGCCACTTTAATGGTGCCCAGTTTATAACAATTGTATAGCCAATGGCCCACTTTGTTTGTTCATGTATTTCTGTTTCATTCGGGGTAACTCAGCCAAACGCATTGAGCAGTCACGATGGACATGTACACACTACAGTTGTGTATCTTTGTCTCTGTAATGTGTGGCTGTGTGTAAGGAGTACATGTGACACTGTTTTGCTACGCTAAGCATGTGAATCCACCACGCTTGTCAACCTGCGTCTCCACTAAGTGCACGTGAAGCGCTCTCTGTCTTGTCTGAGCATGTGTATTTGTGTATGTTTTAGTGGGAGGAGGCGGGAGGGTGTACCATAGTATGAGAGCATTCATTGTCCCTGGGGCACCGCCTTAAACCCCAGTAGTCTAGGCAGACACAGTAGGAAGATGAGACGCAACGCAGAAGACGAAGGAGAAGAAGGGAGAGGGAGAGAGGGAGGGGAGGGGTATTGCACTGACCTTTCACCTCTTGTTTATTTTGGGATAGCTCGTCTTTCAACGCTGGGAATTCTGGGTGAGGACATTCCAAATGATCCGGCCGCGCGGGGCAAATAATCCCACCAACTGAATACCGACCCATCTGCATATCAGACTGAGCGTTGTGGATTTGATGTGTCAGTCCGGTTGGCCGAGAGCCCCGTTGGCAATTGAGACCCAGAGTAGACCCAGAAGGGGGGCAACACAAACTCAACCGTGAGATGTTAAACTGAACACAGTACGTAACATGTACATGTACGTGACAAGCAGCAGTTAAGCAAGGGGAAAGACAAAACAATGTGTGAAACCCTTCAAACACTGCTTACTGGCAAAGCTCTGCGTCCAAGTCCCTCGGTGACGTCACCATGGGCCTTGTTCTGCTCTTGAAGTTGTTTGTTTCTCAGATAATTACAGACTGCCTACAGTGGCACACCTGGTCATTGGCTTCTGATTCAGTCTACTGTACCGTACCGTACTGTGCTGAACCGTGCTGTGCTGAACCGTGCTGTGCCGTGTCATTGCACTCCCCTCTGTGTTGCGTCAGTAGGGGATCTTTAGAGCATATGGGTTTCGGCAGTGTCTGTCTTCTCTGGAGGTGTTGACTAGACTGACATCCCGTTATTTACAGCTTCATTTCTTCTCATGTAATGGCCTTCCCCATCATGGCATACATTTTTGTTTACATACCATACATCAGGGGTATTCAATTAAATGTTACCAAGGGCCAGTTTTTCAAATTACCTCCAATAAAGGAGCTGAACATACCTGTAGAATCTGTCTAACTGCGAGCGCCACAGTGTCTGAGATTAGGGTGCGAAACAAGCGGATAGCTTTCCAGACAGAGCAGATATTTACTTCTCTGTTTCTTAGAAGCCTGAGGATGGTCTATTTATGACACCGTTTTAGATAAGATTTCACTCTCATGTGAATGCATAGTAGAGATATCCCCAACCTGAAGTGAACCTTGCCATCCAAGGGCCGCATCTGGCCCCAGGGCCTCCATTTGAATAGCCCTGCCATACATCATACTTATTTTTCTATATGTATGTATATTGCTTTTCTCTAAGGTGTCGATACACTAGTTTCATATGTCTCTTAGCTAACAAAAAGGAGTTTCTTATGTTTCCACTTCTTCACTTCTAAATCAATATTGAAGAAGTAACAGCGTTATTTACTCATGTCCATGCTCGTGTATGTTCATGAAGACTCCTGCTTGCTATGCACCTGTGTGTCTCAGTTACGGAAGGAAACTATGAGCTAATGCAACATGGCGTTACCTTACCCTACACTTTTAGTGGTGGGCAGTGTTTCTAAAAACTGAACAAATTCTGGTGATGAATGGTATGATGCTCCATGATTATCGCCTCCTTACTAAACCAATCATAATATTGAAGTGTGGACCGACCCGTGTGTTATATTATATTCAAAAGCAGCTCTTACGTAATGCACTTCGCAGCGCTGCAGGTGAGAGGAGTGGCAGCAGCAGGGTTTGTCCTCCTCGCCTGCCTCGGCCCATCCTGTCAACACTTGACACGGAAACACCCATCCTCGCCTCACCTCGCCTTGTGACTCCCTCGGGGAACCAGGCAGGCAGGCAGACAAAGAGGCCCTGGATCCAGGACTGGGCTGGACTGGGGGGAGAAATAGAGCCTGGGCACTTTTGACTTAAATGGCCCCCACTCATAATTAGCGACGCAGAACTTACTCACCGGTGGGCCCAGCACCCTCATGGTCCCCTGTTTTCAGAAGTGTTAAAAACATATTTTTTTAATGGGGGTCACGAGGGTGCTGGGCCCACCGGTAAATGCCCGCTATGACAGATGGCCAGTCCAGTCCAGTCCTGCCGAGATCTGATCTGCTGCTGCTGTCGCTGCTGCTGGCACAAGTCAGGACTTGTGAGTGACTACCTGAGAGGGAGCAGCCCGGCCGTCAGGCAGGCAGGCAGGCAGAGAGGCAGGCAGGCAGGCAGCTATAGGATGTAAACACCCAAACTCGCTCAGTCTCTCCACAATCTGCAGTCACACGCTCGCTCGCTCCACCTTTTGTTTTCTGGTTTCTTGTTTCTTCTGTTTCTGTTTCTGTTCAAATCATCGCTGTGTCTGTGTCTTTGCGTCGTCGGCCCTCCATGACTCTTCCTGTCTGCTGTTGTGGTTGTTTCCTCCTGCAGTGTCCAGCATGTCCACCCCCCCGCCCCCGCCCCCGTCTGACAATGGCCCCGTGGACGTCAACAGCACCAGCTTCTGGATGGTGAGTACAGGGGCGGATCTAGCCGTTTTGGGGCCCTAGGTGAAATATAAACATGGATGGCAAATGTTTTGTCTCGTATAGATCTTTTGATTACTAAGTGACACATTAAGATCAAGCCTACTTTTTTCGTGTGTCTACCACGACTGGTGTGAGAGTTGGGGCCCCTTGGTTGGGGCCCTGGGCAATTGCCTAGGTTTGCCTAATGGAAAGTCCGCCTCCTGGTGAGTAGTATATGTGTATATTCATTAGTGATTGGGAAGGAAGGGAAGGTGTGGACGACAGGCCCAGCAGGGTGGAGGGGGGGCAGAGGGACTCAGTGAGATTCATGACAGGCGAGGGACATAATGGAACTAAGGAAATAGGGAGCATATCTATGTTAGCCGGGTTCTATGTTCCCCGGTCTTTGTATGGGACCGAGAAACATAGGACCCTTTTTCTAAAAAAAGGGTTCTATGTTCCCCGCATTGTATCTAACCCTTCACAAAACCATCCCTAAACTTAATCAGTAATGAAATGTTTCCGAGTTTTCAAATTGTGCCCTTCCCAAAACCACCCTAAACCTAACCTGTCAGTAATGCAATGTTTCTGAGTTGTAAATTTGTGCCCTGACCAAAACTATCCCTAAACCTAACCTGTCACAGGTGAAACAACAACCTTCGCTTTGCCATGCAGCAGCTGTCTACTTGGAAGCAGCGAGTAACATAGAACCCTTTTTTTGAAAAAAGGGTCCTAAGTTCCCTGGTTGCAGGTAACATAAGACCCGGGGAACATAGGGATGACCCCAGGAAGGAACATGTTAGAACTATTCCCATTCTCGAACAGAAAAGTCAGGACAATGTAATTTGTCTCTATTTCATTGTTAAAGGTGAGGACAATACCAACGGACCCGCATTACTATGGTGTTCCATACATCAATTAGAGGAGTTAAATTGTAAAGAAGTTTTGAAATTTCGCCTTTCATCCTGGCCAATGACCTAGTCCTAGTGAGTATATGTACAGTGTACATTAGTGAATGGGGAGGAAGGGAGGTGGAAGGGGAGGGAGGGAGGGAGGAAGGGGAGGTGGGGCACCCCAGCAGGATGAAGAGGGGCAGAGGTGCAGAGAAATTCATGGCAGTTTGAACTATTCCCATTTTCAACAGGAAACGTGTCAAAACCGCTGTATTTGTTTTTTTGGGTTTTTTTTTTTAACCCGTTAAAACACAGCGTTATAAATTAGTCACTAAAGTCCCTCTGTTATGTCATAATAGAGTAATACTATGGTAATTAACCTTTCCATGAGAATTACAGCAGAGAGACTGGAAAAGAATCTCTGATTACAGCATGCCACTGGTGGTACGGTGTGCATTATGGGGCGACAGCCACTTATTATTGTTTCAATGGGAGACAGCAAGCGAGTTAGAAGAGAGAGACGGGGAAGGTTCGTCAAATGACCCGGGCCGGAATCGAACCCGTGTTGCCGGCATAGCAGTCCAGTGCCCAGCCATTAGAGCCAGGGCTGGGCCGTGTGTTTGTTTTTCTATAGTTAAAGTGGACAATACCAAAGATGCATTCACATAACAATTGCATACACAGTATGTTACTAAGGTGGGTTAAGTGTAAGGACTTGAAATCTCTCTTTTTTTCTACCAACGTGACCTGTATGGATGAATAAGAATCTTCACAGAGACATACTACCGATCTCTGAATTAACACCAGCTACAGTAACCGGCCAAATGCTAGTGAGATTTCTGTTTGGCTGGTAGAAAAGGTAGTGGCTAGTGGGAAGTGGTAGAGGCTGCTAGCCACTTTGACCCATTAGTGAGTGTGTGTTTGGCGAGTAAGATTAACATGTATTAGCCATTTTGGCTGGTGGTGAAAAAAGTTAATTTAGAGCCCTGCATACGACCAATTGTCGTTATGTTTTACTCTTTTATCTTGTACTCGAAAATGAAATGCTTTATCTCACGGGGTCATCCCTGAAGAATTTGAATTTGAGTGGATAAAAAATGTTGTAGTGACGGCCTTGACAGATCAGATTACCTCCAACTTCTGCCACCACAAGGCATGTAAAATTTGGACAACGGGTAGACAAATTGGATGATGAGTGAGCATGTTACAGTTGGCAAGTCTGCTCTTCAAAGCGGGAAGGGACGGGTTGGGAGGAGGGGATGGGGATGCCGTGACCGAGGCAGCAGAGGAGGACAATGCCGTTCTTTCTGAGGCTCTGTGAACCGACCGACATGGGGGCCAGGAGTTTAACACGGTCGTCAGGGCTAGGACTAGGTACCGAAATTCGGTTCTTTAATGGAATTGAATGAAAGGCTAAGGTTCTACTTGGCATCGAAACGTGCCTTGGCTGTCGGTTCCTAGATGTCCATCACGTCAGTTATCATTTCGCATTTATAACCCCAGAACGTTAACGCAGTCAGAACGGCAGTCGCTTCTGGCAAAAAAATCTGGTAACATTAATTGTGATCATTCGGGCTTGCAGAGACTGCTGGTAGGCTACAACCCCCTTTTAAACAGGTCTTCAGATCATCTATGGATACTAACGCTGTTACGAGAGAAACTACCATCAGCCCATCTTTAATTTGTGTAGGTTTACCGAGAAGAGTAGCCTATTTCTAGCGTTTGCAGACGGCAAAGAATTCAAACTTTGTCTTCGACACAGCCACTGCGAGCCAAGAAACAGCAAGAGGTGTGCAAACGAAGCATTCCATCATTCTCACGCAGATGGTTACATCGGCGTATGAGGAAAGTAAAAGTCGGCAACACTGTTCACTCCACCATGAATCATCAAACAGTGTTGGGGACCTTTTCCCTTTAGTGGTGGGTGCGCGCATTCTCTGACTTTTTGGATTACACCGTGAATCATTGCAAAGTTTACATTTCATGTCAATAAAATGTAAACTCATATCAGAAGCATCAGGTGAGCTCAGTCACTTTTGGCCGCGAGAGACTTTCTTTGTGCCACGGAACGCAGTAACGTGGATTATTGAAACTGAAGACTTGATTTCTTCTATGTGGACATTTTTTCCGTTTGGTAGCCTATAATTAGCCTACGGACCATGCAAAGAACTCGAAACAGAGCGCGCCCAGTGCTTCACTGCTTGCGTAACAAGCTATAACCAAGTCGCCTCCGCCCGTTCCCCAAATCCGCCCGCCTACTTATAAGTGATGATAGTTAATTATGTATCCACTGTTTAAGTCAGGAATGGATATCGACATGATACGGAGTTTGTATGCATACAATTTGAAACGGTGATGACATTTAAAACTGAGTGAAACGGCCATAAACAGCATTGTAATGAAGGGTGTCGTAACGGCAGCATGAAAGGAACTTTAATTTCACGACGACATTCTGGCTAAAAACTCGCCCTGGCTGCTTCCCTGTTTCGCTTTAGGACTACAAGTGTGAACGAAATAAGCAAAACAGCATGAAGGAATAACAGTAGGCTAACGGAAATTCCGACGTGACCTGAAATCAAGCGGGCGGAATTGGGAGCCTTTCGCTGGCGAATTGTGCTGAAACTAGATTTTGGACATGCTGGACGTTATCTCCAAATTACGATAGAAAGGGCTACCAATGTTAGCTAATATTGCTCATTACCTCATCTACACAGTTGCCGCTATCCAAAAATATACGATAGCATAATCAAATAGTATTTGAAATAGTGACATTATCACGTTGACAGTGAAGTGATCAGTGAAGTGGGCGGAATTTGGCGACCTTACTTGTTTTAAAAGTGTTTGCAAGAACAGCATACCTGTTAGCTACAAAAAACTGCAAAATTGCCTGATTTTAAGACAAAAGTTGGAAAAGTTTCAACAGGCCAAATCCTGACAGTCAACGGGACGGCAGTGACAGGTCAGACAGTACACCATGCCTTTCCATTTAACAGTCCCTGCGCGAGGAAAATCCCCTCACACAGGGCATGTTTTAAAAGGAGCGTGTGCAGCGTAAAAAATGAAATATGAGTTTCTCCTTGTTGTTTTGCCGCTCAAGTTGTCTGGGGCTGATGCAAAACTTCATGCTGGTTCAGTTTGTAATCAGGTAAATTCGCACGATTGTCTGTGCGATTGCTATGGCCCATAAACATCGACTGTATGACTATGACCTGATGCTCCGATGCAAAGATGCACACCCACGAAATGGATAGGGTTGGATTTAGATTGTAGTTCTCAATTTAAAATAAATTCCCGGGAACTTCAACTGGATAATGAGGTAGGCTCGGTGGTCGTTTGAGATTTTTAAACATTTCGTTCAGTGTTTATAAATTAGGAACCGAAAATGGCACCGTCAGGAACCGGCATTGAAACGTAGGTTCTGGAACCGGAACCGAAACCGAAAAATTCTGATCGGTACTCAGCCCTAGGGCCCCATGCGAACCCCATGCTGTCTCTTCTGCTCTGCTCTGCTCTACTCAGCACAGAACAGAGACTAGTCTTTTGAAGTGAACTCTTACTACGGATGAGTTGGAACCCTCCAGCGAAACACTCCACTGGGCTGCTGACTGTCTGTAACTGCACACACACACACACACACACACACACACACACACACACACACACACACACACACACACACACACACACACACACACACACACACACACACACACACACACACACACACACACGCACAAGCACACACACACACACACACACACACACACACACACACACACACACACACACACACACACACACACACACACATACAAACACACACACACACACACACACACACACACACACACACACACACACACACACACACACACACACACACACACACACACACACACACACACACACACACACACACCCTTTCCCCCCACTTCCCTCATGAAAGGCCATCTGTATTTCCTAACTGGCTCGTGGCTCCCATTGTCCCGGCCACTATAATCATACTGCTCACCCATTGGCTACCGCGGGTGCCTACCATTACTCTGATTGGTGCTTAAGATGCTGTTGGTTGGTGCTGTTGTTGTTTTTTATTATTATTCCCTACCCCCTCCGCATTCTCAGTCGTGTTTGTAAACATGAGGTTTTAATTACGTCTCCAGTGCGTCCGTACAATGTGTTTGTGCTCCACGGTATCTTTCCCAGCTTTCGAGGTTGGCATTTATATATATATATAATTTGCGCGGGTTTTTTGGCGATTTTTAATGGCCAGCTGAGATGCTTGGAAAAGGAAATGCAAATTCTGAGTCATTCTTGCCTGCAGCGGAGTGAGAGAGGCCATTAGAAGTGGCCCTTTGGTGCCGTCTGGTAATTGCAAGTGCATGTGTTTTATAGAGTTCACGTCTTTGCCTGTAATTTGTCTGCTCCTGACCCAGATTGAGACTCACAGTCACAGAGCACAGAGCTTGTGTCGGTGGCTGCCATTGGTCAGCTTCTGTGCTTTGTGGTGCGCCATTGGCCGGGAGTTTGTGTGATATATGTGTGACAGCTCCTCCGATTGGTTGGTTGTGGTCCTGTAGTGTGGGTGAAAATGATGATGGGGGCTCTCACTCTG
>NC_085858.1:45978396-45983396 GCF_034702125.1 Engraulis encrasicolus | reverse complement strand
TCACATAAATATTAACCTATGTACAGTATGTCTGCCTTGATTTCTCTCTCTCTCTCTCTCTCTCTCTCTCTCTCTCTCTCTCTCTCTCTCTCTCTCTCTCTCTCTCTCTCTCTCTCTCTCTCTCTCTCTCTCTCTCTCTCTCTCTCTCTCTCTCTCATGTGTCCTTCTCTGGTTAAGTCAAGGGTCCTTGCTGATTTTAGTTTTTATAAACTTATGAATGATTTGGAAACTTTTGAAGCAAGTTGGTGTTACAAAAATGCTTTGCAATCTGTATTGAATGATGAACTGCACTTCAGCCATCTTTTGTAGGTGAATCCATGTGTTGATTTATGTATGTATTGTTTGACCCTGGCTAGCCGCCATGGAGTGATCGTATAACAACTTTATTGTTTTATTGTAAATAAAGAACTTTTTAAAATCTCAAACTCTCTCTCTCTCTCTCTCAGTTCCGTTCTATGGCTAGTCGCTATGTGATTGTAGGCTATAACAACTTTATTATGAATAAAGAACATTTTCAAATCTTAAAATCTCTCTGTCTCTCTCTCTCTCTCTGTCTCTCTCTCTCTCTCTCAGGTCCGCTCTATGGCTCCCTGTTGAAGGCATGGCAATGCTTCCTGTCGTCCGCCGATCGCATCGCGTCTTTACACTCCTCCATCTGTCGCTCACTCGTTTCGGAGGACGGCGACCGCATCCGCACCTGGCAGAAGGATTCCTTCCGCAAGAAGATGTTCGGGGGCTTCAAAGAGTCGCAGGACTTTGACACCGGCTTTGCACGTGCTCAGAAACCGTGGGCCAAGAAACTGAAAAAGGTGAGAAGTAAAGCGGCGCCTCGAAAAAGAAAAAAAGTGAGAAATGACTCCTACTTGTGAGTGTGAGTAAGAGAGAGTGCGTCGTGGGTGTGTGTATATTACCTTATGTAAGGCGTTTTGCTATAGGCCTTCTCAGATTTTTGCTATATGTTTACTGCAATGTGCAATTATGTGTACTAGGTCCTTGTGTGTATGTCTTGTGTCTACAGTATGTCTTGTATATACGTATCTATGTAAACTGTCTGACACCTTAATTTCCCTCGAGATTAATACAAGTACTCTACTCTACTCTACTCTTCTTGCGGTACGCACTTTGGTTCACTGGAGTTTAGTGCAGTACATCTGTGTGAGGGAGAGGCTGTCCATGATTAAGTGGAACAGGTTTTTTTTGTGGCTACACTTGTGGAAGCATTTGTTCTCCCCAGTCTAGCAGACGACTGTATTCACCCATTTCGGCTTTCCCTTTCTCAAGACTTTGATAAATGTACCACTCTCCTCTCCAGAGGGGTTTGCAGCTCAATCGAGGGCACGCTGCGCCGCCGTGCGTCATTGAATTCCTCTGCGGCATGTCACCTGCGACCTGTCCCAACTATTCATAGTGACATAGTTTTGGATATAATTAGGAAGTCTGACTGCTTGGGCTGTATCCAAATGCATGTACTGAGAAAGCAGCATAGCAACTGTTTTAGCCAACCAGATACTGACACAATAAATGTTTAGTATTTTGCAATTTTGCCCAAAAAAAGATGCCATCTGGCTAAAGCACCAAATTGTGAGGAAAACTGGGACTGGTATCAAGTAATACAAACTGTACCATTGCATGGCATGAACTTGTGATAGATTGTTTGTTTGTGCGGCTTTACAGAAGCTGACAGGAGCTCAGATACTATGCATACATCCATCCAATCCAAAGTAAAAACAAAAAACAAAAACAAAAAATCCAAAGATAAATAAAAAAATAATCCAAAACTTACCACATGGTCACTGAAGTCTGCAGTTTCAAATTGCTCAGCTCTGGAGTAGTTTCCCCTTTGCCTAGATGTGGTGTCTCGTTATACCTTTGCCACTTGGAGATATGGTTTACCTCAGACTGACAACTGTATGGCAGGGATATGAAGAGTTAGGTGGTAATGCACTCCCTGAACCTATTTTTATGGCCAGAGTGAAGAATGTCTTATATTATTTATGTATTGTATACAGTGGCAAAGCTAGTATTTATGCTACTTGGCTATTGAGTCCAAACATTTCTTTGTGGCATGGTACCACTTTTAGCTGGGTCTTGGGTCTTTTGCGGGCAGTGTGCAGATCCTTTCCCGCTCCTACATGTGACAGTTTTTTGATCTGGCACCTGCTGATGCTTTTTTGCTGGATGTGTGCACTTTCCACTACACTGTATCACCACTTTTAGCTGGCACAATGCAAAAATAAAATGTTCCATACCTGTTTAGACCCTGGCATAACAAATTTACAGAGCCATTCATTCAGCATTTTATTTTCTGCTGTTTTATTCCTGCACAACGTACATTCATGTTTTTGTGATAATGATCATCGCTAACCGCCCGTAAAACTTCTTGTTTGGTTAATTACACCTCCATTCAGATTTCTCCTCAGACATGTTGAAGCAAGACTGATAATCACGGCTTTAAAGTCAGACCATGTGTAAAACCTGAACTTGAAAAAACAGTCTAACAGATATAAAAAAGGAAAACCTCCCTTTCTCTGCACTACAGAAGCCGTTGCATATTTCCAAAGCAATGCTACTAGCAGCCAAAATTAATACAGCAACAGAGATTTGCCAACATCAGCGTACTAACTAGTGTGTCCACCTAGTGTTTTACATGATGGTTCTGGTTTTTAAGGGTGTTAGGGGATAAAAAATATATTTTTCCCTGGACACTGAATGAAGTGTGCTGTTGCTTACAAGAAAAGAGGTTGATTGTTAGCGAAATCTCCAGGTGTATTGTCAGTTACATGTTAGTCTACTTACTCTACTAACCTTATGATGAAACCAGCGGCTTTGCCAGCTCAGCATACCAATTAACCTTTTTCATGTGATGTCAGACACATTCAGTTCACTGTTCACTTTGGGTTTCAGTCTGAGTGGTGGTATTCTCTAGCCTGGTTCACACCAGACGGTGTGTGCGTAGCTTTAGCACCCCCTGGTGGAGCAGAGCCACACACACACTACCGTCTGGTACACAGCCATAGAGCACGCTCCGTCTCCAACCAGAAAATAGGCTGAGAATGTATTGCTTCTGCACGGCCTCCTCACCAACAAATTCCTTCAAAAACCTTCCTGTTAATCTTTAGAGAGTCAATATAGTCTCTAATCTGTCTTGTGACTCTTCAATGTGAGTTACCATTCATATTTCAGAAATAAATGCTCCGTCTATTTTCTGGTTGGAGACGGAGCGTGCTCTATGGCTGTGTACCAGACGGTAGTGTGTGTGTAGTTCTGCTCCGCCAGGGGGCGCCAAAGCTACACACACACCGTCTGGTGTGAACCAGGCTAGGTATTCTCTGCTCTGAGCAGCTGGGCAAGGCCACTGTTTCCTTTAGGTTTCTGACGTTATACATATTGCTTATAAAAGTGAAACTTGATTGACATCGTTGCGGAAAAAGGCATAATTAAGATCTGCTTGCTTGCTGTGCTATTGGCCTCGCTCGATCGTGATGAGGCAGTGATGCTTTTGCTATGCAGTGCGAGTGCACACTTTGCGTTTTCTAACCAGAAAGCCTCAAATTGTGTGCATGCACACTGCATAGCAAAAGCATCACTAACCAGAAGGCATCAATAGCAAAAGCATCACTGCTTCATCACGAACGAGCCCATTCTCTGCTCTGTGCAGCTGGACAAGGTCAAGGCGGCGTTCCACAAGGCCTGCCGCAAGGAACAGGTGGCCAAGGACCGCGAGACGCACGCCAACGGCAACCCCGACGTGGCCATCGAGAAGCAGAGGAAGATCACTGAGGAGTGGGAGGCCACCCACGCCGAGACCGAGAAGGTGCGGACATTGAAATTGACACCTAACCGCGCAAATACACCTAGCGCGACAAGAGCGAGGCGAGCGAGGGAAGTAATGGACTTTGTATTGAGTCGCGCGACAAAAGCGATTGTGGAGACAAGAGGCGATTTGCGCGACGAGAGCGACAGTTTGAAGTTGAAATCCTTTCAACTTTCTATGACGCGGTTCGGCGACCAGCCGCGACAGCCAATGACTGTATAGAGATCAGTGACCACAGCCAATGGGAATCTTTGAATGCTTTGCCTTCTGCTTGTAACGGACATCCTGTAGTCGCTTCAATCACTCGAATCGCTCTGTCGCTTCAATCGCGTCGCGCTAGGTGTATTTGTGCGGTAATAGTTTTTGCCACTTGTCCCGGTTTCCCTTGATTGTCCCAGTTCTTAAAGGTGCTCTGTGTAATATTTTTAGCAGTTTATTTCTAGGATTCACGCTGCCCATTCACAAATTACCTTTTTCATGAATACTTACCATGAAATTCAGGTATTAATTTTGACCAGGAAAATTGCACTTTTCATACATGAAAAGCGGGAGCTTCTCCATTGTCCGCCACTTTGAGTTTCCAGAAATGGACATTTTTACCTGCAAAACTTGGTCAACATACTAATGAATATTAGTTAATTATTTAGTACTGTATTGATAGATCAAATTTGGCAGTAGGCAGCACAGTTCCAATGAGCAGCATAGTTGCAATACCTACTTTGGCCACCATCCTACACAGTGCATCTTTAATGGTAGTCCAGAGGGGGAAAAAACACACGTTTTCCCACACACTGAATGGAGTGATGGAGTGATTGGGGGAGAAAGAGAGAGAGCTGTTGACGGGACTCTGGTGAGTGGAGGAGAGGAAAAGATGGAGGGATGGAGAGAAAGGATGAGAGACAAGTCAGAAGAGTTTTTGAAGGGGGAAGAAAAGAGAGGAGGGATATTAACTTAGCCTTTGGGTAGGTTCTGCACACGAAGAAGCTCCTTTATGAAGAGTGATGGACAGGTGCTAATGTGACTGGGTAAAAAATTCTGGATAGGTAGCCAGCCAGAGATTAGAGAGACAGCACAATAGGGCGGGGGTAACCAGGATGGCAGGGGAGGGGGGAAAGAAGATGAAGACCTTGATTCCAGGTTGGCCTATGGAGTTCAGAGACTTTTTAAATAGGGGGAGACAGCAAAT
>NC_085858.1:45960896-45970896 GCF_034702125.1 Engraulis encrasicolus | reverse complement strand
TGTGTGTGTGTTGGTGTGTTCCCCATGTAGGCGAGGAGTTCCTGAAGACGGAGGATGAGGACGACCAGGGGTGGTGCAGGGGGATGATGGACAGCGGCCGAGAGGGACTCTACCCCGCCAACTACGTAGAACTCGTCTAATGACACACCACAGTACCGCACGCAGCAGAGAGAGGACGACACGCAGAGAAGAGAGAGGAAGAGAGAGAGAGAGAGAGAGAGAGGGATGAAGAGATGGCAAGAATGCGAAAAAAAAGACTTTTCTTTACATTGTGGTACTTCATTTCCGCGAGCGATCGTCTATGTATGTGTGTTTGTGAAACCGTTGATGTTTACTTGTGCAAACGGCTCCACTGAAGGTAATGAGCATGTGATCTGTCACGTAGGGTGGGCTTGTGGGAGCAGTGTTGCCAGATGTGTCTGATAAAAACCCGCCCAAAAGGTTCTCAAAAACCGCCAAAATGTGCTAAATTCCGCCCAATTTCAACAAATTGCATTGATTTCTACGGGCACAAAACTGCAGGGAAAAAAAACGCCAAATCGCCAATTTTTCCCGTAGACGGCCATCTTAAGTAACCCAATTGGGCAGGTAACCGCCCAATCTGGCAACATTGTGTGGGAGTGCTAATGATTATATGGTATGCCACTTAGTCATCACGGTAACATAGTGACCCAAGCCACTCATGCATGTATTCACACGACATACAGTATAAATACGCCCCTTTCCCCTACACACACAAACAAATACCCTATATTTACGCCTATGTATGCTGTACAAAGCTGCAAACTACACCTGTCCTGTACCAACACACACACACACACACACACACACACACACACACACACACACACACACACACACACACACACACACACACACACACACACACACACACACACACACACACACACAGGATGTTGTGTTGTTTACTCACTCTTCATTCCATGTTGCTATTAATATCGTACTGCATTAATGCATGGGTGCACAGCACAGGGATGGAAGAGAGCTCATTGTGACACAAGTCTAAACCACTCTTAAAGTTAACACAAGTCTAAACCACTCTTAAAGTAAAATGTTTACCTATTGTACCTAGCTGACCTTATACGACATTCAGGTGATTGTGTGTCCGAAGGATGCCCAATCTTGTGCCAATTTCACTTTCAATGGTCTCACAGAGACAGTGGTTACAGATTATGTAATTATTGAAGGAACAGAGATGAGTTCAAAACCATTTAGAGAATTAATCGCATAGCATGTGTACATTAATGTTGTTTCTTTTCTCATGTCATGGGGGGAAAACGCTCTGCTGTGTTGCACAATCTAAGAGGCAACGGTTGTGAAACTGCAACTTTTTAAATCACCACTAGATGCCACTAAAGTTCGATTGCTGTCAGGGCCTTATCAAACATCTTCTAGTAGAGTAAGATACAGAGTGCGTTCCAATATGCGGCCTTGCCTCCTCCACTTGTGCTTGTGGCCTCGCCCCGCCTCCTGGCCCCTCCTCCGTGGAGAAAGCAATAACGTTTTCCCAGCTGTTAGCCTAGCCACAACAACTTTTGAGGGACTGTTCATTCACCATCCCAATTGCAAATGAGAAAAAGACTTTACAATTGAGCTTTTGCAAGATATTGAAATATAATGCTGTTGTCAGTGATGTCATCATGACATATTACTTCCTGGTACGAGGAGACAAGCACAAGTGGAGGAGGCAAGGTCGCATATTGTAACGCACTCAATGAATGGAGTTGGTGGGTAGCGCACGTCTTATGCAAGCTGTCACCAAATGCCACAGAAAGAGAAGAAGCACCAAGGACAACAACGTCTCCTTTGGAGACCGAACTTTAGAACACTCCTTTGTAAATGAATTGGGTGGGCGGAGTTTGATTTGTCTTACTCTACTAGATGTTTGGCCTTATTTTTTGAAGTTCTATCGCTGCCAGGGCCTTACATATTTTGTTGGAAGCGAGACGCAGCCTGACAAAACTATTTTATTCTTTGGCTCTCTGATGTTATCTATCTGTTTGTTCGTGCTCCTTTTGACTTAATGGTAGTGTACTGTATATGATTTTTTTTTTTGTACATTCAGTTTTACACAATTCTACGTTTTACACCATGACAAGACGTCACTCAGCTGTTAGTAGAGATGTCGTTGTCAGTTTTGAGTATTCAGCTGTTCAGTTTTCAAATGGATTTCGTAATATATTTCCACTACAGATGTGTAGGTTAATAGTATGTATTGCATGACTCTATGCTGGCATCGTTTAATGCACCCACTGCTATTTTTGTCTATGAGTTTCACAATGAGAGAAAAAAAATAGCCTCAATACCAAAGACTTTTTTTTTCTTATGGCTTCTATTCTGCGGGGCCTCAGTCCGTTGATGCCATGGGTGTGAGCAGTTTGAGGGAGCTCTCCTTACAGCGAATCATCACGCTAGTCATCACCCAGCAGTGTTCTCTCTCTCTCTTTCTCTCTCTCTTCCTCTCTCTTTCTTTCTTTCTTTCTTTCTTTCTCTCTCTCTCTCTCTCTTTCTTTCTTTCTTTCTTTCTTTCTTTCTTTCTTTCTTTCTCTCTCTCTCTTTCTTTCTTTCTTTCTTTCTTTCTTTCTCTCTCTCTCTCTTTCTCTCTCTCTCTCTCTCTCTCTCTCTCTCATCACCACAAACGTTGTACAGTAATCCCGTTTTGTTTCTAGTTCTGGGCTCTCCATCTCTGCTCCCCAACACCCCACCCCCACCCCCGCCCCGCTCTTCTTCCATTTCTCTGTAACATGTTGTCACCACTGTTGAAGACCTCCATTTCTCTCACTGTCGGCCTGATACCACAATTTTCCAATGTTGTTTTTTTATTATTACTTTCTCACTCTATGGCCGTGTGGTGAGAGAGAGAAAGATAGAGATACAGTAGATATATACACACACAGAGAGAGAGAGAGAGAGAGAGAGAGAGAGAGAGAGAGAGAGAGAGAGAGAGAGAGAGAGATGTGAGATTGGAGAGAGTGTTTTGTGTAGTCTCTGTGCTGAGGATGTTATTGCCACTTGTCCTGTGCTGCGGTGGTGATGGCAGCATCTACAGTAGCTATGGCACACACACACACACACACGCACACGCACACACAGGCACACGCACACGCGCACACACACACACACGCACGCGCACGCACAGGCACACACACACGCACACAGCCACACGCACACGCACACACAGGCACAGGCACACACAGACACACGCACACACAGGCACAGGCACACACAGACACAGGCACACACACACGCACACACAGACACAGGCACACACACAAACAGGCACACACAGGCACAGGCACACACACAAACAGGCACACACACACACCTGCCACCTGGATAATAATGAGACTGCAGAGCAACATCGGCCACGCTGGCAAAAGATTTGCCGTCAAGACAGTTCTGCGCTGGGACTTCAAGTCTCTCGTCTGCAACGCATCTGAAAAGGCAAGGAAGGGAGAGCGAGAGAGAGGGAGAGAGGGACAGGGGGAAGGAAGGAGTGAGAGAAACAAGTGAGGGAGGAGGAGGAGGAGAGTGAGTAGAAGAGTGAGGGAGTAGAGAGAAAAAGAGAGAGCGAGCTGGAGGGTTTGGGGGACAGGGCCGCAGACAGCTTTGCCTGGGCCCAGGACAAAGTCATCTGAATGGGGTCCCCTTTACACCCATTACATACAACATAATGAGAACCCAATTCTGGGCCCCTTCTCTCCCTGGGCCCGGGACAACTGACCCCTTGGTCCCCCTCCCCTGTCGGCTTTCCCTGTTGGGGGAATGGTGGTGTGGGGACTGTACAATGAGAACCCACTTCTGGGCCCCTTCTCTCCCTGGGCCCGGGACAACTGACCCCTTCATCCCCCTCCCCTGTCGGGTTCCTGTTGGGGGGTTGGTGGTGTGGGAGCTAGAGTGTGAGCAGCATTGCGTTGTCAGCGGTGTGTGACCTGCATTAGTGTCACGTAGTTGCCAAAATGCCAGAGTGCCTACAGGATTATTAGTTACACTTTCTCTGTGTGTGTGTGTGTGTGTGCCTGGGTGTCAGTCTCGGGAGTTTGTGCGTCTGTGTGTGTGTATGTGTGTGTGTTTGTGTGTCTGTGTGCATGGGTGTGTACATGTGTGCTTGCATTGCCTACGTGTGTGTGTGTGTGTGTCTGTGTGCGCGCGCGCGTGTGTGTGTGCGCTTGCCTGCGTGCATGTGTGTTTGTACATTTGCGCTTACATTGCCTTCCTGTGTGTGTGTGTGTGTGTGTGTGTGTGTATGTGTGTGGCAGAGAGAGACACTGTCTGTCCGTGTATATGCATGATGATAATATTTGTGTATGTCTACTATCTGCCCTTCTTACCAAACATGAGGGAAATGTTGGTGGCCTCGAGTTAACTTTTGTCTTTTTTGCTAGAAGTAGCTGGATTCTTGATAAACAAAATGCACATTTCTATTATTGAAATAAAAAAAAGGAAACACAGAAGAACTTTATAGTGTTGTTTTTGTTTCTGAAACATGTGTGTTGTTGTGAGAGTGAGACTGTGTACTGTATGTATTTATTGGGATTGCTGCATGAGTAGCTTTTCTTTATGTCAATTCAAGTCAAGACAAGTGTCAAAAATCCATGCAGGGTAAGCAAGCACAGAAGTTTGAAATTGTGTTTGACCAATATTCAATGTGCAGATTAACTAAAACCTTTAAATAAGACATTGACAAAATACAAAATATCTCTCTCTCACACACACACACACACCCACACACACACACACTGTGTGCATTATGTGCATTACAGAAGACGTGTTCCCGTGTAACTTTGTGTGCGTGTGCGTGTGTGTGTGTGTGCGTACATGTGCGTACATGCGTGCGTGCTCGGGCACGAGTCTTGAGTGTGTTGGCGGAGTGTGTCTAGCTCTATGCATCATCACTTTATTATACTGTATCTCCAGCTCTGCTCTTAAGCAGCACTGCCCCTACAGTGTCTCAGTGTTAATGGTGTCAGATTGGCCGACTTGTCATTAAGTGTCACTGTCACAGGCAGACACCGCAGTCATGCATTATGCAGACAGACGGAGAGAGAGAGAGAGAGAGACAGACAGAGAGAGTGAGTGAGTGAGTGAGTGAGAGAAAGAGAAAGGCAGAGAACAAGAGAGAGAGAGGGGCTTTGATAAAAAAGACAGAACGACAGAGGACATGAAGAGTTTGAGAGAGAGATGAGATATGAAGAGGTAAAAAAGCAATAGAGAACAGCAGACATGGAGAGATAGAAGGAGAGAGAGAGAAGGAGTGTGTGTGTGTGTGTGTGAGAGAGAGAGATAGAAGGAGTGTGTGTGTGTGTGTGTGTGTGTGTGTGTGTGTGTGTGTGTGTGTGTGTGTGTCTCTGTGTCTCTGTCTGTGTGTGTCTCTGTGTGTGTGTGTGTGTGTGTGTGTGTGTGTGTGTGTGTGTGTGTGTGTGTGTGTGTGTGTGATGGAGAGAGATGGTGGAGAGGGAAGACGAGGACAGGTGGTGTGTGTGTCATCATGGATCAAGGCCGCTGACAGCTTTGACTGGGCCCGGGACAAAGTCATCTGAAAGGGCCCTCACCAAAAACATGCAATGTACGTATTGAGGACCCAATTCTGGGCCCCCTTCCTACGCACAAGGGCCCGGGACAACTGACCCCTTTGTCCCCACCTGTTGGCTTCCCTGTCATGGCTCCCTATGAAGAGCCTCTTGACGCTGCTCTGTGCTGTGCTGTGCTGTGTGTACAATGGGCATAATGGCCCACACTGCACTGCACAGCACTCAGTCATCCGTTAGCAGAGCACTGTCACTTCCTCCAGCAGGAAGAGAGAAGAAGGGGGTGGAGAAGGGGATGGAGGGAGGGAGGCAGGCAGGGAAGCTGACAGGGAGGGGGACAAAGGGGTCAATTGCCCCGGGCCCAGGGAGAGATCATGGGCCCCAAAATTAGGTCTTAATTACATTGAATGTATTGCGTAGTAGGGGCCCCTTCTGAGGGCTTGGTCTCGGGCCCAGCCAAAGCTGTTAGCCGCCCTGGAGGGAGGGCTGCCAAGAGATGTCGAAATGCAGGAAATTAGTTGTTATTTAGCATCATCGGCTGACTTTAACATCCCCCATGTGAGCTCATTTGGTGAGCAATCCTGTTGTTCCTTTTTACGGGTGCGAAAAACTTCTAAATTAAAGGTAGCCATTTTGCAGACTACCGGTCGGCTACAGCCTGCGAGGCCAACAAAACAAAACAGTCCCCAGTGTCCAGGGGCCTATATTACAAAGCTGGTTCAGGATAAGTTAAGGTTAAGTTAAGAGGTAAATCATCCAATACAGTGGTTCTCAAACTTTTTGTGTGAAGTACCACCTGAGAAAATCTTGAGATCTCCGAGTACCACCTTGAGAACCAACATTAGAAAATCTCAGTAAAGGCCCTCCATATTCACTTTTGCCAGTCAATACAGGAGAGGTTCATAATGGCATCAACAGCTACGGTCACATTCAGTGCAAGTTTGTTTTTAAATGTCTTGCTTGCCTAGTGTTATTCTGCATTATGTTTTCAGATACATACAATTCAATATTACAAAATGTGAGACCAAAGAGACCTTTTCAACTGCAACAACTTGATCAGCCTTCAAATCAATGCACAAAAAAATGTATTCTTCCAAGTACCACCTGACTCAGAGATGTCTCAAGTACCACCAGTGGTACGCGTACCACAGTTTGAGCACCACTGATCTAATACAAGAGCTTTTCTTAAGAAAATGAGGACTCCAGTTTCTTCTATTAGATAATTTACCTCTTAACTTACCCTTAACTTATCCTGAACCAGCTTTGTAGTATAGGCACCTGGACACTATCCAATAGTGGTTTCCGTTCTGATAGCCTGCCAGTTAGTCATCATCACCCATTTTGATTTGGCTTCCCCCATATAACCAACACACACAGTGATTAGCATTCATTAAGGAAGGAAGCCCCTTGCTCTCTCTCTCTCTTTTTTTTTTTTACTCACCAACCGGGTGTAATGCCAACCTGCAACAATTAGCACCTGCTTGTTTTGCCGCCGCAATTACTGCGAGAGAGCCTCCGCTCTGCATAATCGACTCATGTCGACCATTATTCCTCTTTGAAAGAGAGACCTGCTGAGAGCCGGTTGCCGACTCAACTCTCCCTCGATTCCCTCCGCCTTGCACCGTTCGAGTGCAGCCAGCTGCGACTGTAGCCAGCCTGATCTCGAAGGAATTGCGTCCAATTTTTTCACGCAAACCAACGTCCTAAATTGCGTCCACATTCTGACACTTTCCCTGCTGTCTATGGCTTCTGATTGGTCTAGCTCTGCTGTGCCCTTAGCAAAACCATCCCTAAACTTAACCTATCAGTAATAGCCTGATAAACCAGCCTAAATGCGAGACTGGATGTGTAATTTAATCTGGCCCCGATGAACAATACATCAGAAGATTGTTGATGAGAACAACCTGATGTTTTCCAAACCGTGCCTGTGCCTAATAGGCCGGCGCTCTCAGCGACCAATCAGCGATCTTTCTCGTTGAGTGCTTTCCCAACGTTGAGAGCTCCATCGTAAGTCCCTCAAAACCCCGCCCACTTTGATTCAAAACAAATTCAGAATAAATCTTTGCATTGTGATTGGTTCACCAGATTCAGTGCACAGTGTTCAAAATGTTTTCGATCCAAGGCCAGACCCACTCGCCAGCCAAAAATGTTTGGCGTCCAGCGGGTGGCGCTGGTTTACTAGGCTATGTCAGTAATGCAATTTTTCCGAGTTGTAAAATTTGTGCCTCGACCAAAACCATCCCTAAACCTAGACAGCTGCATGACCACTGCGCATGTGTGTCAAAGGGAATGCGTCGTAATCTGAACACAATTTCAGTTTTTGGTTTGCATGAGAAAATAGACGTCATTCCTTCCAGATCATATAGTCCAGCCTGCCTTCCTCCTCTTCCTCCTCCTCTGTGGGTGCATTCCAATATGCGACCTCCCATTCTCCACTTGTGCTTGCGACCTCACCCCGCCTCCTGGCCCCGCCTCCGTGGAGAAAACAATAAAGTTTTCCCACTGTCTGCCTAGTCACAACAACTTTTAGGGGACTGTTTTTCATTCACCATCTTGAAATGAGAAAATGACACTAGAGTTGTGCTTTTGCAAGATATGTGATTCATTTTCTGTCATCGGTGACGTCATTATGAGGTCACAAGTAGGCAAGTGAGCAAGAGAGGACGGAAGTTGGCGTATTGGAATGCACCCATGTGAATCAGGCAAGTACAAGTGGAAGGTCAGCCCCGCGAGGGCAGCTGCTGTTCTGGGGCCAGCTGCTGGGTTGTCACAGTGGTAAAAAAAAGGTTGTGGCCAGAGGAGAGAGTAAAGAAGCCAGGCCATGCCCTCCTAGTGACGCAACAGCTTCAGCGTTGTTACCAGTCAGGTCAACAGTCAAAGTACTTTCTGAGTTCCCGCAAATACGGGAACTCCTCCCACTTTGTTGGGAAGCAAACAATCATTAGCAAACCAAGGAAGGCCATTTGGTAAATGCTGTTTGGGAAATGTTAATTGCTATGCTCTTGGTTCAGACCAAGTCTCGAAGAGATTTAAAAGTCGATGATAATCAGGCTAAGAGTAAAGGGCTCTGAGATGACAGGTCTCAAAATTGGCCTGCATGGACCAGTCTGCACAGCACTGTCTGTGACGATGTATTGAATTTTGCATTAAAGTCCGTCTCCTTAATGTGAATGAATGAATGAATGAATGAATGACTCTTTGTTCCAGCCATCAGAGAGTGGAGCAGTACAATAGCCTACAAAGAAGTAAGTAACAGCTTCAGAAAGCCAATGGGGCACCTAAGTCACACCCTCTACTTCTTGGTTCATGGGGCAGAGGGAGTCAAAAAATAATTACTGGGCTTGAAATGAGTGGTTTTTCGACACCAATCCAAACCTTGGACCTCCACTTATGCACCACAAATCCACCACGACTCGCCTCGTACACTTCCATTCAATTTTTTGACTCCCTCTGCCCCATGAACCAGGAAGTAGAGGGCGTGACGTAGGTGCCCCATGAAAACAAGAAATGCACTCAGTTAGTGTAGACTTTCGCCAAGGAAGATGTTTGATAGAGCATTTGACTAAGTTACACCCTATTTTCACTTTAAGTCTTTCTGCCTCGTTTGTGCGTCAGAAACTGGAATGTCGAAATCCGCCCTGTCCCGCAATTCAATTTGCAGTCACTAGAGGTGTCTAGATTTATAGGCCAGCAATGAAGAATCTTTAAAAAAAAAAAATCCTGATTCCGGTTCGTGATCCGGAGCACCACCAAAATTGTATCATTTGTTTCTTTGGTCCACAAAGTTTGATCCATGTCCGTTTATACTTTTTTGAGTTATCCTCCTAACAAACAAACAAACAAACAAACAAACAAACAGACAGACAGACAAATAATCAAACAGACAAACAAATTGCTAGCGGATCTCATCCCTCATGATCTCTGCTTAGAGCGTCATGGAACCGAGGCCATATACCATATGCCAAACATGCTTACTGTACACCAAACACTCAAGGGCCAACTAGTGAATCTAACTATTTGTACACCAGTGTGTAGCTTTTCTACATTGTGCAGCTGTTGTGCTATGGCCTTCAGCACATTCCATAAAAACAAATGCTGAATATATACCCCCCCCGCCCCTGCCCCCCTTGTAAAACAGTCTGTAACTTGGAAAAGATGTAGCTATTCTTAAAAAAAAAGTTTCAATCCATCACTTTCGTATTTAAGCACCACCTGATAATATTTCAGCATTTTTTGAGACACAAGTGCGTGGAGATTTGTTCAATTGGCGTGGACATGGTGCTTTGATACGCTCCCTTCCTGTTCATGGGCGGTACGCCAGACTCAGCTTGGTGGTGGTGCGACAGCCAAGCTATCTCCAAATAGCAGGAGAGGCCACACTCACACACACACCAGTCCACCATCCACATTTCTCCATTTGCCATGGTGTTACTCAGGGCCGCTGACTCTGA
>NC_085858.1:45945896-45953396 GCF_034702125.1 Engraulis encrasicolus | reverse complement strand
CTTTTTTGAACAAACGCCCCCCTTGGCCTCATCACAAGCCTCCACACGCCCCCTTGACCTCATAAGCCTGACAATGCCCCCCTTATCAGTAAAAAATTAAATGGACTAATGCCCCCCAATGGCAAATAAACACAGCTCCTTTTCAGCTGTATCCTTCTCAACGCCCCCCTAGAGCTCCCAAACGCCCCCCTGGGGGGCTGTACCGCCCCCGTTGAGAAACACTACTATAGACTATCAAATTACAGCACATATATTGCATAACGAGGCACAACAGTACACAACTGCACAGTACACACCTTCATACAGCTCAACACAACTTGACACATAAAAGCATAGACTAGTGCAGTGTAGTAAAGCACAGCAGAACAAGCCACAACACAGTACAACTCAGGCCAGTACACTCTAAGAAGGAATGTGTCAGAAATGACACAAAATTAGTTGTCCCCGAGCACACACAGTAGCCTCGCGCGCCATCCTACGTACTTCCGCCAAAAGAGGCTTGGCTCCGTACTACGTCTGGCAACTGTTTTCTGTGGAGCGATTGTTGAGCGGAAATATTTGGCCGCCCAACCCTCCCCAGAAAACAGCCAATAAGCGAAGAGAAGTTGGTGGTAAAAGGGGGAGGGCGCTTATGACGAAGAAGTAAAACGCCTGCGCTATGTTGTTGTTGAGTAACTGTCGGTGATTAGGTGAGAGTTGTCCAATCATTTCAAACCAGAACCGAGTGCGAACTTCCCACTTCCTGCAATCGCGCCAGATCAAACAATCTGCCGACCATGAATACGAAATGAAATGGTAGTGTTATGGGATGGTCAGGACCAGGCTACACACACATGTACATGATGAAATTCAACATTACATTATTACATTACATTACATTGCATTTGGCAGACGCTTTATAACCAAAGCGACTTTCAGAAGAGGACATAATCAAGCCAACATCACAAGCAAATACAAAGTGCACAGGAGATATACAGAACAACAAGTGCAATTACAAAGAGGGGTTATTTTTTTTATTTATTTTTTATTTATTTTTTTCTTATAATAAAGAGGAAATAATGAGAACACACACACACAAACACACACTCACAAACTAAACTAAACTAAACATAATGTCAGGATTCTGCCCTGGGGCAAGGCCAGTTCAATCATTAGTCTAGTAGATTCTCTCGAAAGAGGAATGTCTTTAGTTGTTTCTTGAAGGCTGCAAGAGAGGTGCTTAGTCTTGCTGCCTCTGGGAGACTGTTCCACCACTTGGGAACCACAACGGAGAACAATCTTGACTGGGAGTACCTAGAGCGACTGGATGGCAGAGCCAGACGGCTTGTGCTGGATGAGCGCAGATCTCTTCCAGTAACATAAGGCGTTAGTAGGTCCTTCAGATAAGCTGGGGCCGTTCCTGTGATGGTTTTGTAGGCAAGGGTCAATGCCTTGTGCTTGATCCGGGCGGCGATCGGTAACCAGTGCAACTCAATAAATAGAGGAGTAACATGGGTCCTTTTGGGTTGATTGAATATCAACCGTGCCGCCGCATTCTGGATCATCTGCAGAGGTTTTAGCGTACAAGCAGGTAGACCTGTCATGAGTGAGTTGCAGTAGTCAACGCGGGACAGGACCGTGGCCTGGACCAGTCGTTGTGTAGAATATTGTGTCAGCACAGGTCTGATATTCCGTACGTTGGACATCTGGATTCGACAGGTCCGGGTGACCGAGTTGATGTAGTTGGAGCATGACAGCTCATCATCAATCATGACGCCAAGGTTTTTGGCGACTTTGCTTGGGGTCACGATGGTGGAGCCAATCTTGAGGTTGATGTTGTGACAGAGTGATTCTTTAGCTGGGATCACCAGGAGCTCTGTCTTGGCCAGGTTCAGCTGTAGGTGGTGGTCCTTCATCCATGTTGACAAGTCGGTGAGGCAGGCAGAGATGCGTTCCGAAACCGTGGTGTCCTCTGGACGGAACGACAGGTACATCTGGGTGTCATCAGCATAGCAGTGGTAGGAGAACCCATGTGTTTGAATGACACGTCCCAGGGAGGACGTGTATATTGCAAACAGAAGGGGTACCAGCACTGATCCTTGGGGTACGCCTGTGGAGAGGGTGTGAGTCGTAGACAGCTTCCCTTGCCATGACACACTGAAGGTGCGTCCAGAGAGGTAGGAGTTGAACCATGAGTGGACAACGCCTGTGATTCCCATGGCTGTGAGTATCCTCAGGAGGATCTTGTGGTTGACTGTGTCAAAGGCTGCAGACAGGTCTAGTAGTATGAGGACCGAGGATAGTCCTTCCGTTCTTGCAGTCCTTAGAGCTTCAGTCACTGAGAGTAACGCAGTTTCAGTTGAATGTCCACTTCTGAAACCAGATTGTTTTGGGTCAAGTAATCCGTTCTGGTTTAGGAAGTTGGTGACTTGCTTTGCAACTGCCCTTTCTAGCGTCTTGGATAGGAAGGGAAGCAGTGAGACAGGTCTGTAGTTTTCGACATGAGCAGGGTTCAGTGTAGGCTTCTTCAGTAGTGGTGTCACCCTTGCTTGTTTGAAGGCGGAGGGGACAGTGCCGGAGGAGAGTGAGGAGTTCATGATGGATGTGATTGCTGGGACCACTGTTTGGGCAATGTCTTGAAGAAGGTTCGTGGGCACTGGGTCTAGTAGGCAGGTAGTGGGACGGCTTCTTGTGATGAGTCTGGAAACGTCTTCTTCAGAGAGCAGAGTGAATTCATGAAGTGTTGCAGGAGTCGCCGTGTTTTCCAGGGGGGTGTCTTCTGGGCGGGAGGGTGGTTCACAGAATTGCTTGCTAATATTTGCCGTCTTTTCCGTGAAGAAGGTGGCAAAGTTGTCCGGGTTAAGGTCTATGGGTGCAGGAGGGGGGGGGAGGGTTGAGCAGTGACTTGAATGTAGAAAACAACTTACGTGGGTCTGTAGTGTTGCTGATCTTGTCGTTGTAGTAGGTCGTCTTGGCAGCTGTTACAGAGGCGGAGAAGGAGGCTAGTAGAGATCTAAGTTTTTCGAGGTCAGATGGGTTGCGGGTTTTGCGCCATTTCCTTTCTGCCGCTCTGAGGGTGGTACGTAGAGCTCGGATGGTCTCTGTCAGCCATGGTCGCGGTTGTGAAGGTCTTGCAGGTTTAGTGACTAGTGGGCAGAGGTTGTCGAGGCAGGAGGTCAGTGTGGAGCTGAGCGAATCTGTAGCAGTGTCAACATCGAGTGAGGAGAGCACAGTTGCTGAGGGCAGGGCATCTGCCACCACTGATGCAAAGCTAGTGCGTGACAGGTTGCGTAGATTCCGCCTATATGTGACCAAGGGAGGGGGGTGGGTGTAGGGTCGGGTAGGGAGGTGGTGAAATGGAGGAAAAAGTGGTCTGAAACATGCATTGGTGTTACCTTGATGTTGTCCGCTTGGCAGTCCTTAGTCATGATCAGGTCGAGCTGGTTACCACTCTTGTGTGTCGGGGGGCAGCTGGCTAGTTGAATGTCAAATGAGTTCATCAGGGCCTTGAAGTCTGTGGCGTACGGCTTCTCTAGATGTATGTTGAAGTCGCCGAGGACAAGTAGGGGGCCGCCTAGGTCCGTGATGGAGGAGATCAGCGTATCCAATTCGTCAATAAAGTCGCCCAGTGTTCCTGGGGGACGGTAGATCACAAGTACAGACACCTTGATTGGGGCTGTGACTTTGATTGCATGGTATTCCAGGCAGCTGTAGTTGTTGGCAGGCAGCAGGGGGGCATAGCTCCAATGCTTGTTGATAAGGATCCCTGTTCCGCCTCCTCTTTTCTTCAGCCGACTGGTGTGTGAAAATGAGTAGTTAGCTGAGAGTGCTGCTGGAGTGGCTGTGTTTTCAGGCTTCAACCAGGTTTCTGTTAGTGCCAACAGGTCAACAGAGAGACTACTAGCATAAGCAGAGCTAAAGTCTGCTTTGTTGACAGCTGACTGGCAGTTCCAGAGACCAACAGTGAAGGAGGTGATTGAAGTTGTGTTCGGTTGTAGTGGCTGAAGGTTGGCCAGGTTTCTGCGTTGGTTGGAGGGTTTGAAAGGCCTGCGCCTTCTGCAGATTACTGGGATTCTCTGGAAACACATTGTCAATGTAGGTCAGCAGTGAGATAAAAATGTGCCTTACGTGTCGTTGCTTCGGTGGAGTTGCACAGGTAGAGTTGCTTGTCTTGTCACTCGTCGGTCTTAGAGTTGCACAGGTAGAGTTGCTTGTCTTGTCACTCGTCGGTCTTAGAGTTGCACAGGTAGAGTTGCTTGTCTTGTCACTCGTCGGTCTTAGAGTTGCACAGGTAGAGTTGCTTGTCTTGTCACTCGTCGGTCTTAGAGTTGCACAGGTAGAGTTGCTTGTCTTGTCACTCGTCGGTCTTAGCACGAGGAGGGCTGCCGCTGCCCAGCTGCCGCTGGAAGCGCACTTACTTTCCTAATATGGGCGTATGTGCCACTCAATGAGCACTGCCCCCAGCAATTAGAAAAACAATACCTAGTTTCTGTGGGTGTGGCCCTGATAATTGCTCACCTGACGCCTTCCCAATACTACAGCTGACTTTACTAGAGCATGAACACAGATACACACAATTGACAATTTCTTTTACAGAACACAATTAGTAAAGATGTAGCAAAATACACTTACTGGCTGCAGTCACATGTACCCAGTCACATGTACCCTTGCCTTGTCAAGTGAAGCAGGCTTGTCCTGCACTACTGTGTTGTGTATTTGTGTTATTTATTTCTGACATACAAACTGTATTACACAACAGCGCAGCCCATCACAGGACAACCTCTGGGAAGCATAACACTTAATAATAACAGCTAATAGAATAGCATCCAGTTAAAGCTAATGGAGTACAACATGGTTCTGCATGATGCAACGTGGCAGAGTACAGTGCAGCTCAATACAACATGGACCCAATAATACAACACAGTATACACGGCGGTGCAGCATTCACAGAGCACAGAGACACACACATACTGTACACCAGCCTTTCAGGACACGCAACACCCCCCCCCCTCTCTCTCTCTCTCTCTCTCTCTCTCTCTCTCTCTCTCTCTCTCTCTGTGTCTCTTTCACACACACACACACACACACACACACACACACACACACACACACACACACACACACACACACACACACACACACACACACACGGCAGCCTTTCATGCCACAAAGTGCTGGGGTCCCCATAACTAGGCGTCCACAGCAGGGGACCTGGGAAACGTGTTGTGTTGACAGCACATAATAACATTAAGTGTACAGAGAAGAGCATTACTGCAGAATGACCTAGACTCAAAGACTATAAACACATTGTGGCCTATCGACGCCGCACAGAAGGCACGCGGCGTGGTACAAAAAACCCTGTCAACAACAACAACAAAATGGAGGGATTTGTACAGAGAAACACAAGATAAGGTTTCCAGAGACAGTCCTTACTTTGGGGGGAGTTTGTCCCATACAATACTTACATTTATTCTTGATTAGTCAAGCTAAGGCATTGTGAATGTAAATTATATACATATGATTAACATATATATATATATGGACCAGTAAACATATATTTTGAATTTCAACAGACAGGACACGATGTGTACACCGTTTAGCACAATTTAATACAACACACACACACGCACGCATGCACGCACACACTACAGCGGCGTAAGGGGATGGGGGGATGAGTTGCTTATTACTTAGAGCAAGGGGCCGGCTAGGAAGCCAGCCAGCGAGCCAGTCATTTACCGACCCAAGTGCAGCAACAGCAAGTACACAACACAACACAACTCATTCACTCAGCCCCAAACCGCCCAAAAACCACAGGATCATGTAACACAACGCTGCCACGCACGCACGCCGCCCCTTAAAAAAAACCCACAGCGCAGCACATTAGCGAAAAAGAGCACAACACAGCAAAGTGTGGGAGGGGAGACCAAGCCAGGCCAGGCCAACACAGCCAAGCCAGCGCGCCAACCGAGGGAACGCCAGAAAACGAGGCGCAACACAGGCAGGCAGGCAGACAGCAGCCCAGCCCCAGCCCCAGCCCCAGCCCCAGCCCCAGCCCCAGCCCCAGCCCCAGCTATCCCCAGCTCCAGCCCCATCCCCATCCCCATCCCCAACTCCGGCCCCGGCTCCAGCCCCGGCCCCGGCCCCGGCCCCAGCCCCAGCCCTGGTCCCCAGCCCCAGCCCGGCCCTAGACTCTCACCGAGCTCCAGAGCCCAAGTTATTCCTCAAGTCAAAGTGGCCAAAATAATGAGCAATCAAGAAAATGGTTATTCTAGCTTTTCAATTAGCCTAATTAAAAAAGTGGCAGACCGCTGAGCAGGAGGGCAACTCTCTCTCTCCCTCCCTCTCTCTCTCATACTCTATCTCTCTCTCTTTGGCTCTCCATTTCTCCCTTGACTTGCTCTTTCTCTCTTTTTATGTACTTCTATCCATTCCTTTCTCACTCCCTGCCTCCATCCATCTGCATCTCTCTTTCTCTCTCCCCTTCCCTCTCTCTCTCTCTCTCTCTCTGTCTGTACTCCACTCTTCTCTCTCCTCGGTAAAGGGAAGTGTGCATATGTGTTTATGTAGACCTACCGATGAGAGTGCTGTGTGAGCAAAAGAGAAAGGGTGCACAGGAGAGCATCGCTTGAGGTTGAGTAAGCATGTAAATTTTACAAGAGATTATTATCAGACTAATTTAACCAACATCACGACGCATATTTTAGTGTCGTACTTCTAAATGTAAAATTATAACATGAAAATTAATAATAATAATAATAATAATAATAATAATAATAATAATAATAATAATAATAATAATAATAATAATGATAATGTCTATGTCTATGTCCACACCTACATCTATGTCTATGTCTGCATGGGAAAGTAAGAAACATAATTTCAAATTATTTTATATGACCAGTACATGTAAAGAAATTGACAATAAAGCCGACTTGACTTGACTTGACTTGATAATGTGCGTGTGCATGCCTCCATGCTCTTGTTCCCCGGTACCTCTCTGACCTCATCCAGCATCACTCCCGTCCCAACCAAGGTCCTCTAGCAAGGACCCGCTTGTCATTCCCTGTTCCAGGCTACGGACTTTTGGTGACAAAGCCTTCTAGGTTGCTGCCCCCACCCTTTGGAACAGTCTACCTCTTCATATCTGCCAAGCCCCAACACTGGCTACGTTCAAAAGCCACTTAAAATCACATGTATTCACTGAGGCCTATTGTCCTTAACCACCATGCTATTCCCTTCTCTTTTCTGCCCTCTATAACCTAGTCCCATCTCCTTTTGAATAGCGACCTTTAACCGACTTGGGTTACTTGAAAGGCGCTTTATAAAACTAAATGATTCTTCTTCTTCTTCTTCTTCTTCTTCTTCTTCTTCTTCTTCTTCTTCTTCTTCTTCTTCTTCTTCTTCTTCTTCTTCTTCTTCTTTTTCCTCTTCTTCTTCTTCTTCTACTTCTTCTTCTTATTATTATTATTATTATTATTATGATTATTATTATTATTGTGCATGTGTGTGGGATAGGTGGAT
>NC_085858.1:45935896-45940896 GCF_034702125.1 Engraulis encrasicolus | reverse complement strand
CATTTGGCTGTGGGTTTCATTTTTTTCAGTTTGGGTGAACACCCCCCCCCCCCCTTCTATTTAATCTGGCTCCCGGTGAACCTCAGGACTTTAATTCCTGCTCGCGCCCGGAGTGCTTTCCTGGCAGGGCGGCCAAATCCATACAGAATCAGTGCATCAAGCTTTGAAATGGACATCTCAACAGTAGGGCAGTTTAGGCAGGCTGACATGATATATAGGACACAGTGTATCACAGACGGAGAGGGGAAGGAGGGAGGAGGAGAGAGAGAGAGAGAGAGAGAGAGAGAGAGAGAGAGAGAGAGAGAGAGAGAGAGAGAGAGAGGGAGAGAGAGAGATGGGGAAGATGGGGGGAGGGGCAGGCCTTGGCGGAGGGAAGGGAAAAAAGCGCCTATATCAACAGAAATGCCAGACCCGATGCTCAACTCTGCTTCCCAGCTGCTGGCTCTATACTGGTCTGGGCTGGGCTGTGCTATGCTGTGTTGTGCTGGGCTGGGATGGGCTGTGCTGTGTTGTGCTGGGCTGGGCTGTGCTATGCTGTGTTGTGCTGGGCTGGGATGGGCTGTGCTGTGATGTGCTGTGCTGTGCTGTGTTGTGCTTTGCTTGGCTACTATATGGTGTGATGTGATGTGATGTGATGTGCTGTGCTGTGCTGTGCTGTGCTGTGCTGTGCTGTGCTGTGCTGTGCTGTGCTGTGCTGTGCTGTGCTGTGCTTTGCTGTGCTTTGCTTGGCTATATGGTGTGCTGTGCTGTTCTGTGCTGTGCTGTGCTGTGCTGTGCTGTGCTGTGCTGTGCTGTGCTGTGCTGTGCTGTGCTGTGCTGTGCTGTGCTGTGCTGTGCTGTGCTGTGCTGTGCTGTGCTGTGCTGGACTATGTGCTATGCTTTGCTGTGCTGTGCTGTGCTGTGCTGTGCTGTGCTGTGCTGTGCTGTGCTGTGCTGTGCTGTGCTGTGCTGTATGCTGTGCTGTATGCTGTGCTTTGCTTGGCTATATGGTGTGCTGTGCTGTGTTGTGCTGTGCTGTGCTTTCTGTGCTGTGCTGTGCTGTGCTGTGCTGTGCTGTGCTGTTCTGTGCTGGACTATGTGCTGTGCTGTGCTGTGCTGTGCTGTGCTGTGCTGTGCTGTTCTGTTCTGTGCTGTGCTGGACTATGTGCTGTGCTGTGCTGTGCTGTGCTGTGCTGTGCTGTGCTGTGCTGTGATGTGCTTTACTTGACTATATGGTGTGCTGTGCTGTGTTGTGCTGTGCTTGCTGTGCTGTTCTGTGCTGTGCTGGACTATGTGCTGTGCTGTGCTGTGCTGTGCTGTGCTGTGCTGTGCTGTGCTGTGCTGTGCTGTGCTGTGCTGTGCTGTGCTGTGCTGTGCTGTGCTGTATGGTGTGATGTGCTGTGCTGTGCTGCGCTGTGCTTTGTTTGGCTATATGGTGTGCTGTGCTGTGCTTGCTGTGTTGGGCTGGACTATGTGCTGTGCTGTGCTGTGCTGTGCTGTGCTGTAATCTGGCCCAAGCCTGGCCCAGTCATGCCTGTAGGAGTGTCCCCAGGGAGATGCGGACTGTGTGAACAACAACATGCTCCTCTATAACAGGGCCTGGTCTGTCCATCTGGAATAGCAGGCATTTCCCAGTGGCCTATTTTCAGAAAAGTAAAAAAAAAAAACTTTCTAAAATTAGGGGCCCACAAGGATGCGGGCCCACCAGTGATTCAGTTCTGCAGCACGCACACTCATACACACACACACACACACACACACACACACACACACACACACACACACACACACACACACACACACACACACACACACACACACACACACACACACACTTTGTGTTTTAACCCTCATCCATCCACTCACATGTGCCCCCACTACACTAACACAGACACAGACACAGACACAGACACAGACACAGACACAGACACACACACACACACACACTGGAACAATGACACAGACACACCCCTTTATATATGTAAGGATGATGACATCGCTGTAAGCTCATAATTCACACACACACACACACACACACACACACACACACACACACACACACACACACACACACACACACACACACACACACACACACACACACAAAAACACACACACACACACACACACACACGCACGCACACACACACACACACACACACACACACACACACACACACACACACACACACACACACACACACACACACACACACACACACACACACACCCCACACACACACACACATCTACACAAAAAAACTCGTAGTTGCTGAAAATAGCAGCAATTGTTTTTCTGTTGCAGCAGCATAATCAGCTGTACTGTGCCATCCATGCTGTGTAGTGAAGTACTGCATGTTCAGTTCAACATTAAAGGAACAGCCCACCTCATTTCAAGGAATTGCTCATATGTAGTTTCATTAGTTCACTCTCTGAAATTTGGATTAAGTATACATACATCTTCGTTCTCGCTGGAGAACAGGCTTCTCGTGATCATACCGCTCTCGCAGGAGAGCGGCAGTCCACACGGAGGAGCGATCCTCAAAGGGGTCAATGGACCACTGCACTCGAGAAGCTGCAAGATCACATGGCGTACTGGGAAAGTCGCTGGCCGTGGTGCTGAAATACTGCCACGGCCGAGAAATGTCTCTGCAGTAACATTCTCAAGCTCAGGAGTACGGGGCGCCACTGAGAGTTTGGGCAGTATCTGTGTGCGCAGATATGTGCGAGCTCTGAGCAGACACCCCCCCGGCGGATAATGGTTGGATTGCAAAGGAGTGAGGTGAATTGAGAGGAAGCTAGGGCAAGATGCTTGACGAATCAATAGAACAGCGGTGTAAAGGAGGCGAAAGGGGAGGTGGTGGGTGCGAGCGAGAAAGAACATTTCTGACTGGAGATGAGTGAGCGGAGAATAAATGCTGCATAGTTAATCAAGGGGCATTCCAAATTTCACTGCGCTGAAATTTCACCGAATGACGGCAGAGCGGAGAATGAGATGTAGTTGGTGAAATAGGCTTATCTTTCGTGCTGAATTCAGACAATTTACAGTTGAGCGGAGAATAGAATGCAGGTGGTAATTACTAATTAGGCATGCCAAATTTCATTACGCTTCTCCAGCACTTTCGTTTTTAACAAAACTTTAATTATGTCCCAGTAAAATATGAGAATAACACAGGATTTTTTTCTATGTGTTTGCATTGCCTAGTAGTTTAACAGTATAGCCAAATTAAGCGTAGCATTGCAAGTCTATGGGAGCAAACAAAACATCATCAATACTTTTACAATGAATGTAAAATTCAATAGAGTGCAAAACAGCTATTTGATCGCATCCTGTGATCAATTGTGGCTTGATGCTAATGCTCCCATTTATTTCCAGTGATTATGCTAAGCTATACCAATAATTCTGATACCAATAAATCTAAGTACTCTAACACAGTCATGCATGTGTCATAAGAATAATGTCCATGTTATGACTTTTTATGTAATTTTTATGTACATGTTATGACTGCCATTAAGTGACATTCGGTTATGGTAGACAGCCCAAACAATGTCAACTTTTTATGGCCATGAAATGTTTATGACATTGACATTATCCTCATGACTCATCCATGACTGTGTCATGATACTGTTTTGACAATATTATGACACTGTCATGCCGATGTCATGTCAAGTAAAGTGATACCATAGGGCAGTGGTGTAGTCCACGTAGAACGCAGGTATACGGAGTATACCCACCTCAAAATTTCAGGGATTTCAGTATACCCACTTAAAATTGATTGATCCATTATTTAGAATAGCACAAATATATACAGTATACCCACCTCAATTGTTTTTCAAATATACAGTACCTGCCACAAAAAAGTAGACTACACCACTGCTAGGGCTGTCCATACTGGGGTATACAGTAGTATGGAAGCTTTCGGTATTCATTAGAGATGCACCGGATCCTGATTTTTAGGATCCTGCCGGATACCGGATCCACTGCTTAAGATCCTGCCGGATCCGGAACCGGATACTAGATCCTACGAAAGGGTTGAAAGACATAGACTACTCGCACACGTGGGCCCTTTTTATTACGTTGGCTCAAACTATTTTTTAGACTCATTGGCTTACTGCCACACTGCCTGCACTGGTCGCTTCCAAAGGGCTTTCACTCCATGCAGTGATTGGGGTTGTGAAAGACTGACTGAAAAACCTAGGCTAAAGATGCACCAGATCCTGATTTTTAGGTAACTGCCGAATACCGGATCCACTGCTTAAGATCCTGCCGGATCCGGATCCTGTGAAAAACCCTATTATCCTGCCGGATCCGGAACCGGATCTTGGATCCTGTGCATCTATAGTATTCATATATATGGTATATGGGAATGTGTCTTGTATTTCTAGCGATGTCCACCCTCATTCATATGATGCAATGCTGACTGTTTACTGACAGTAAGACAAAGCCTGGAATTCTAGAACTCTCACCAGTCAGTGTCAATGCTTCTGCTCAGACTACTGTATCTCTGCAGTGAATGGACAGAGCTTGAACATGTTCTCCTGCTGTGTGTGTGTGTGTGTGTGTGTGTGTGTGTGTGTGTGTGTGTGTGTGTGTGTGTGTGTGTGTGTGTGTGTGTGTGTGTGTGTGTGTGTGTGTGTGTGTGTGTGTGTGTGTGAGTGAGACAGAGAGAGAGAGAGAGAGAGAGAGAGAGAGAGAGAGAGAGAGAGAGAGAGAGAGAGATAGAGAGAGAGAGAGATTGTGTATGTGTATGTGTATGTGTATGTGTTTGTGTTTGTGTTTGTGTATATGTATGTGTACAGTATATCACGAAAGTGAATACACCCCTCACAGTTTTGCAGATTTTTGAGTATATCTTTTCATAGGAAAGCATTACAGAAATTTCACTTTGACACAATGATTAGTGACCTTTTAACAACATATTTAACTGCTTAAATTTCTTGTTCACTCAGAAAAAAACAAAATACAGCCATTAATGTTTGAACATGTACTCACAAAAGTGAGTACACCCCAGATTAAAATC
>NC_085858.1:45918396-45930896 GCF_034702125.1 Engraulis encrasicolus | reverse complement strand
CCCCCTAGGCCTACTGTGTAGGCTAATCACGACCGGTGTTGCCGGTAACGTAGTCGCACTATTTTTTTTCAGTAACGTGTAGTCTAACTACCATTTCAAAACGTCAGATTAAAGTTATTTAAGACACCGTGCGTTACTATTTCTGGTACATAGGCCCGCCTACTTTTTGTTTCAAGCGAGGAGTTTGTGGCGACGCCTGAGGATATGATATGAAAAAACCCTTTTATGATAGGCCTATGAAACTTTTATGAAAGACGATAGAGGGATAACTTCGCCCTGCCATTAAATCAGATTGTGGGGAAATGTAGTAGCCTAGCCCTACGTATAGGCCTACAAACGGTTCTGAATCTTAATTAGCCTATTCGAACAGTTGTGCCGACATCATCGGCAATTTCTAATTCACTATTTGGGTGCAGGGAACGGAGCTCTGCAGATGCGTAATAGTTGCGTGAGAGAGAGGCGGAGAAAGGTGAAGGATAAAGTGGCCTTTTTAAGAAGAAATGTGGTCTCTGCGCAGCGCAGATAACAACGAATTGAAATGCACATTTGATCTACTGGTAGCCTATTTAAACTATCATCGAAAGGACGGGCAGGCTTCAGAATCTTCAGTCTTCCTTTTAAAAAAAACTGTCAATGACGGACAAACCTCTGTTAACGCGACCCATGTGGTAAATGAAAGAGTTCCTAAAGGTACACTTCGGCAAAACATTTCCCTTCTTTCATATTAAATTAACCTGGCTTTGTTTTACAGTCTATTTAACTGTAGGACTACTTGAGTAGCCTAGACTAATTGCTGCGACTAGGTTTCTGATCTCGCTGAACATCCAACGCGACTGAAATGGAAGCCTTCTTCCATGACGAGTATGTAACCAACATCATTCAAAAATCGCAGATAGGGCCTACACCTAATTATTGTGTTGTATTGCATTTCGGTCATGTAGAAGGGCTACAAAGCTAACTGGTATGTTGTAACATTAAAATTCGCCTACAACGTGACACAGTTGGTGCGCAACTATGCGGTGACATCGCTGGGATTTCTGTCAAGACGCGCTGCGCAAAGACACTTGCACGCGCATGTGTGTTGCTGTAGGCTGCTATGATGCAAACACAGCTACAGGCAGGAAGAAAGCGAGATATAGGGAGTTAGCCTATGAGAATGAAGAAGTGTGTTGTTTTGTATGTAGGCTACAACAGGTCCACACAGCATCGCTAATTTGGAGGATAAAAAGGGTCAGTCGGCACCGGAACCAAAACATTTTTTTCTAGGCCCCGTCTTATTTTTATTTTTTATTTCAAGAAAAGGTTTGCAAATGTCAGTGTCATTTTTTGTTGATGTTAAAATAGGCCCTAAATGTCAATAAAGTGAGGTAGGCTAGGCCTATTGGCAGAACTGGTGATCATTTTCATGTTAGGCAATACCACTTTGCTGACATTTGAACACAAAGCGACTTATATGTTATTTGGTAAAAGTCTCTGGAGCAATGTTGTATCAGAACTAGCTGCTTTGGTCAATTTCACTCCAGTCATGGATGGAGGTGTAAACAGAGGTAGCCTAAGGGTGGGATTTAAGCCTGCAACCGTGTGATTGAAAGACCAACTTCCTAAGGAACGCTCGTTGACATATCATCTGCTCATTGATATAACATCTGTGTGCCATGAACTTATGATTGATAATCAGCCCCCCCCCCACACACACACACACAATGAAAATTGTCAAAAATCATCCCCCTCTAAAACCATTGAGCTACATTCATTCATAGGCTAATACATTCACATATTGCGTTAAAATTGTACTTTTAACAACTGTATTTTCTAAATTTTCTCGGGGGAGAAACCCCCGAACCCCCACCAATTTTATGTCCCTACCAATGTCAAAGTCAAAGTTACTCCCTTGCATGGACATAATCTATATGACACATACATAACTGTGCCATGACACTGTTATGAGACTGTAATGACATGCCTATGACAGTGGCGTCAAGTAGAGTGTTACCGTTTATTTTGTTAGCACAGTGAATCCTATGAAACTCTGTAGCACACACAGTGCTTCCATTGACTTTAGTGACAGCAGAAATGTTGATTTCTTGATCAAAGTTGCCAAAAAAAACCAACAGTTGCCAAAATTGTTGTCCTCAAACATCAATGTAACCGACATGTAAACAAATGATTCCTAAATATTGATCAAGGGAGTATCAGATGAGTATTTTAGATGAGTATAGAGATTAATTGAGTATTTGAGCCAGCCTTCATTTCCCTCTGGAACGTAGGTCTATTTAAAGGGACACTGTGCAGGAAATGGTCAAAAAAGGTACTGCAACTATGCTGCTCATTGGAACGGGGCTGCCTATTGCCAAATTCGATCTTTACATGAAAGTTTACTAAGTAATAAACAAATATTTTCTAATATGGTCCAAGTACAGTCATTTTTGCAGCTAAAAATGGCTATTTTTGGAAATTCAAAATGGCGGACCATGGAGAAGATCCCCCTTTTCATGTATGAATAAAAATGCAATTTTTCCAGTCATAATGAATACTTGATGCTGGTGGTAAGTATTCATGAAAAAGGTAACATTAGTGAATGGGCAGTATGAATACTGGAAATAAAGAAGTAAAAATCTCACACAGTGTCCCTTTAAGGTTCAAATAATATGACTAGCCATTAGTGGTTTGTATTGGCACTGTCCTCACGATTCGATTCGATTTCGATTCGGGAGTTAGCGATTCGATTCAATTCAATTCTACGATGCACTGCAATGCATTACATTTCTATCGAAAGCAAAGCAAATGTTTCATCAGTCATGATGAGGCAATACAAGTAGTTAGATACTGAGCAACATTTTATTGGCTGTTTTCTGTATCAGTCTATCAGTTTTAAATGCTTTGAAGTGCTTTTATTTAATTTACTATTCATTTGCTCCTGAAATATCCACGGAAGTAATTGAAACTTAAAACAATTGCTTGATTGATTCTGGAACTTGCCGCATTTAATTGAATCATCCATGCCCCGCGTTGCATTGCATCGCCGAATCGATTATTGTTGACACCACTACTAGCCATGTTGTTACCTACCTTTACCTACTGTATCCAAAACTTAACAGAACCTCCAATAGATAGTTCTCAAAGGCGGGATCCACATGCACTGCATGTTTCCAATGCCTCAAATGCTGAATGTGAACTACTAGAGAATCTATCAATCAGGTCACTTATTCAAAAACCAATGGGACAGCCCTGCCGTGGCCTTACCAGGGCTGGACTGGAGGAGAAATAGGACCCGGGCACTTTTGCCTTAAAAGGGCCCCTCATAATTAGCGGCACAGAACTGACTCACCGGTGGGCCCCGCACCCTCGTGGGCCCCTATTTTCAGAAATGTAAATATATATATATATATATAAATAAATATTTTAAACGTTTCTTAAAATAGGGGCCCACGAGGGTGCAGGGCCCACCGGGAAATGCCCGGTATGCCAGATGGCCAGTCCAGCCCTGGGCCTACCGGTAGGGCACTGGGTTACTACGCCGGCGACCTGGGTTCCATTCCGGCCCGGGTCATTTGCCGATTCTTCCCTGTCTCTCTCTCTCTCACTCGCTTCCTGTCACCATCTCCAACTGTCCTATCAAATTAAGACAAAAAAGCCCTGAAAATATATATATTTTTAAAAAGACCAATGGGACTAGCTGCTGCTTGATGTTTTAGGCAACAGAGCCACTGATTATGGGCCTTTTACAAGTGACGTCAAACACCTTTGATTCAATGCATTTCAAGCAGGTATAAGTAGCATCCACTGGGATAGAGGTAAACATGCTGCCACTGTTTTCTGTTTCTTTTTCTGTTTATACTGTACCTCATTTGTTTTAAAACAGAATTTGGTTTTATGGCATTGCGAGAGAGTCTAATTGGCCAATGTTTCAGACTAATACCAGGCTGGACTGGTGATATGGCATACAGGGCATTTTTCTGGTTGGCACACGGTCCTTAGGGGCCGACGTGGTTGTTTTTTGTTTGCTTGTTTTTTTTCCATTGGTCTGTCTTTGATATAAAGAGTTAACTATTATATATGTTAAATTATATGCTTTTTTCTTCTTCTTTTCCCCTTTCTTTTCAATGGATGATGCTTAAATGAATGTACAGAATTGTATACAACTTTTAACTGTGTGTGATTTTATTGTTGGACCTCAGGAAGAATAGCTGGGTCTGCGCCCAGCAAATGGGGATCCTAATAAACTAAACTAAACTAAAATAAACTAAACTGAGCAACTACGTAATAATATCGTATAAAAGTTTCAGCGTCATTACAGGTGGTATACAGTAGGGGGGTAGGTAAAGGAACGGCACAAATGAGAGGGTGGGAAATGACATGCGTTTACATGTGTAATGGAACTCCACAACAGATTGCCTCCAATATGCTGCTTGACTTGCAAATTCTTTGAGGAGATTCTGAAAAAAAAAACACACATGCGCGAGCGCACACACACACACACACACACACACACACACACACACACACACACACACACACACACACACACACAAAGACACACACACACACACAAAGACACACACAAACACAAACAAACGCATACACACACATACAATTTTTGTGCTGCCATATGAAACAATGCAGATCAGGAACTAGATCTGTGAAAGTCTGGCTGCTTTGTGATGTGTCTCTACGTGAACAAGTCGGATTTGAGAAAAAGCAAACAGAGGAGCATATGTCTCCACTGTAATGGTTTCAACTAGACACTGAGTGCCACATTCTCTCTCTCTCTCTCTCTCTCTCTCTCTCTCTCTCTGGGTACTGAGAGAGAGAGAGAGAGAGAGAGAGAGAGAGAGAGAGAGAGAGAGAGAGAGAGAGAGAGAGAGAGAGAGAGAGAGAGAGAGAGAGAGAGAGAGAGAGAGAGAGAGAGAGAGAGAGAATTTGGATGGTATTTTTCATCCCTTAGGCAAAGCTTTTTACTCCCCCTTCCCCAAAAAAAGTCCTTTTAAAACCCACACACACACACACACTCTTCCTTTCCTTCCTTGCTGTCGCCCACTCGCCCTCTCTGTTGGCCCAATCTTCACTGTGATGGACCACCACCTTCCCCGCTCTGTGTGTGTGTGTGTGTGTGTGTGTGTGTGTGTGTGTGTGTGTGTGTGTGTGTGCAGGGCCGCTGTCCCTGGGCCCAGGACAAATGTCCCCTTTGTCCCCCCCTGTCGACTTCCCTGTGTGTGTGTGTGTGTGTGTCTGTGTGTGTGTGTCTGTGTGTGTGTGTGTGTGTGTGTGGTGCGCACATATGTATGTATGTATGTATGTAAAGCATGTATGTATGTAAAGCACAGGCAAATGCACGTGAATGTGCGGATGTGTGTGTGTGTGTGTGTGTGTGTGTGTGTGTGTGTGTGTGTGTGTGTGTGTGTGTGTGTGTGTGTGTGTGTGTGCAGTAAATCTATGTGTGCCTGGATACCTGTGTCACACAGGCTGTGTGTGTGTATGTATATGCATGCGTGTGTGTGTGCGTGCATGCGTGTGTGAGTATGCATGTGCATGTAAATATGTACTTAAGTATGCATGTGTGTGTGTGCATATGTGTGTGCATGTACGTATGTATACGTGTGTGTGTGTGTGAGTGTGTGCATACAGTATGGGCGTGCATAGGTCCGTATGTATGCGTGTGTGTATATATGTGTGTGTGTGCATATGTACTTATGTATGCGTGTGTGTGTGTGCAGTGCACATGTGTGTGTATATGTACAAGTACTGTACGTATGCATGCATGTGTCTGTGTGTGTGTGCATATGTGTGTCCATGTCTGCCTCCCTCCCTCCCTCTCCTCTCCTCTCCTCTCCTCTCCTCTCCTCTCCTCTCCTCTCCTCTGCCTATCTCCCTCTCCTCTCCTCTCCTCTCCTCTGCCTCCCTCCCTCTCCTCTCCTCTGCCTCCCTCCCTCTCCTCTCCTCTCATCTCCCCTGCCTCTCCTGTCCTCTCCCCTCCTCTCCTCTCCTCTCCTCTCCTATCCTATCCTCTCCTCTCCTCTCCTCTGCCTCCCTCTCCTCTCCTCCTCTCCTCCCCTCTCTTCTCCTCTCCTCTCCTCTCTCCTCTTCTCCTCTCCTCTCCTTTCCTCTCCTCTCCCCTCCCTTTTCCTCTCCCCTCCTCTCTTCTCCTCTCCTCTCCTCTCCTCTCATCTTCTCTCCTCTCTCCTCTCCTCTCATCTCCTCGCTGTGCTGTCCTCCTGTATTGCATCCCTCACTCCATCCCATTGCTCCGTGGTGACAGTTAGCAGAGGCAGCTCTTTACACTCGTTTACTTGTCAATCATCCCTCGCTACAGGGCTGCTACATTCTTCTCATGCCTCCTTCTTCCCAGCCCTATATCACCACCCCATGTCAGCCTGGCTGTCTTCACCTACCTACTCTCGCTGCCCTTTTCTTGGCCTACTACACTCACAACAACAACTACAAAACGGGTCATGAGAGTGTCACCAAGGTTCAACTCAATATGTCAAAACAACGATCACAATCTCATGGGTTTTTTGTTTATAAACATGAGGAGGGGCAAGACACTGGCAGCCAACCACGTGAGCTAATTATTTGACCGAAAGCAGTTTCCAACAATCAGAGGTTGAGATGTGCGCAGCCAGGGTCGCGCAGCCAGGGGAAAACAAAAAATGAGAACCCATGTATTGTCCCACATCGTCAACAATATGTTCTGATATTCGATAATAGTGGGTTGTTGTTTTTTTTAAACATGATTTGTTCCCTTACTCTGACAGGTTAAGAGCATCATTAAAGTCAGGGACACAACTCACATGGGCAGTCATGGGTAAGCAGTTAGGGCATCAGACTTGTAGCCCAAAGGTTGCCGGTCCGACTCCCGACCCACCATGTTGGTGGGGGGAGTAATTAACCAGTGCTCTCCCCCATCCTCCTCCATGACTGAGGTACCCTGAGCATGGTACCGTCCCGCCACACTGTTCCCTTGGGGCGCCATTGGGGGCTGCCCCCTTGCAAGGGTGAGGCATAAATGCAATGTCGTTGTGTGCAGTGTTCACTTGTGTGCTGTGTCACAATGGCAATGGGAGTGGGAGTTTCCCAATGGGAAACTTTCATTTTGTTCATTTTTGTAAACATGATTTGTTCCCTTACTCTGACAGGTTAAGACCATCATTAAAGTCAGGGACACAACTCACACTGGCCTACAGGTGTTCTTTGTGGCACGTTACTGTGGCCAGGAACAAATCACCACTTAACTGACAAGTTGTTTATTTAAAACTCGATTTTTTTTTCCTGTCATAAAAATTAACTGACCAGCCTAGTGTCAACTGTCATGGAGAGTGATTTTCATAGTAGGCCTAACCTCCAGCTCCCCACCACCAACTGGTGACTTGTCTTTTGTCCTATCATTTGGCTCCAGATAGTATATATATCTTACCTCGACTGGTGTGGTCTGGTGATTTTCCGAGGTCAACATCGTATGGTAAGCCCTACTTATATGACGATATCATATGTAGCTGCTGACAGATGACCTCCGTGGTTGCTAGTTGGAGATAATCGGGGGCGTAGCAGCAAATTGTGGGCCCTATGTGCAATCAGCTCCAATGGACGCTGTCTGGGCCCCCTACATACATGGGGCCTGGTGACTAAGTCACACTTTACCCCCTTGTGCGACACCCCTGGAGAAAATAGCCGCATGGAAGGCTGAGATGAAATGGCGCCACAACGTGCCAATGATGATAACACGTGAGTGCGTGGTAAAATGCTGCAAAAAACTGACAGGGCGAGTTAAGCTTTTAAGGAATATAGAGTCATCGTGGTAATTATAAGGCGCCAAAGAGATGGGCGATTATAAGCCATGAGTTACAGGCCTTATGTAAGAACGAAGTAACTGTTACAATGGCTTTATTTCAGAGGGTTTGATATTTCTGCTTAACTGCACTTGTCCATGAGGGCTATCTAATAATCTACTGCTATCACACTTTCTATTGGATGGCATAAACAACCAATAAAATGTCATTTACTGCTTTTACTGCTGAGACTGACAGGTATTTCAGTTGCGCTTGCCAGCTCATCTTTGTTGGCTCGTCTTTACGCCTTGAATTTCCTCAGTAAAAGGGAATTTCCGGGAAAGCTCACATAAACGTCTAATGCAAGGGACAGGGGTAGTTAACAACTAATTCCCTGGCGATATCTTAAGCCATTTTTTTCTCCTGTGCGTGGGCCCCTCAATGATATTGCACCTTAAGTTTTACATTATACGGCTATTTACGCGACATGGGTATTGAGCTCTGAGCCTCTGACGTGGCTTATATAACTTGAAATGGTGCTGATGTGTTGAAAGCCGTAGGTTATGCGCTGTCAAAACTAATTCAGTCAGATCACATACCAGCCTGAGGGAAACCATCATAAATGGGCTGAAACTCAGCGCTTGAGATAGCACGCCCTATCATCAGTTAATCTGCGCACAACTGATCTTTTTTAATTAATGTTTTGAAAGGTCGGCAGGCTGATTAAATAACTGTTTTGAAATAAGCAGACAGTCTCTCCTGGCGTGTACACATCTGAACGCCTATCAGCTCAGCTCATCTCTTGCGTCGCACTTTTTGTACGCCGTCTCCCTCCGGCGGTGAAGTCTGACCACAGTGGCCGGTCCAGTCCATCTGTCTGCTTTCCTATCCGCGTGCCGTGCCGTACCGTACCCCTCCCATCCCACTCTCCATCCGTGCTCCCCCCCTTTTCTCCTGCCCGGTACATACATCAGTATGTCTTTAGCACTGGTAGCGCTCTACACCCCCTGAACGGAGACGGGGCTCGTTTAGTATTCCGCGCACAAGGAGGCGAGCGCGAGAGCGAGAGAGAGAGAGAACGCGCGTGAGAGAGAGGGAGGGGAGAAGGAGTGAAATAAGGAGGAAAAAAAACGAGGGTGAGAAGACAAGAAAAAACACAGCGCGAGAGGAGGAGAAGAGGAAAGAGGAAGAGGGGAGCGGAGAGATACCTTATTGTTCATTTCTCCCTCTCAGTCTACCCCTCCGTGCCACCATCCTCATCCCAGGTGCAGTATTTGGACCTATTTGTATTTTTTCCCCGAACGGGCAGAGAGTTATCATTCATTCAGACGCGGCGCGTCCTTAAAAAAAAACCGATTTACTAGACCGATTGGGCTCGGGATAGACAGCGGAGGCACCGAGACTAGGTGTGGACTAGGCACGGGAGGGAGGTCTAGATCGTGATCACGAATAGATGGCTTGCATGTTCAATTATGGTTTGCGATGTACACGGGCTAGCCATCACATACCGTGAGATATTTGCGCGCAGTGAGTCCATATACCTATGTCATCCCCGGTTATCCCGGTTTGTCCTGTGCTTTCTGTTCAGCCAGCGTTCGTGGGCTGCTGGAATACGAATATGGTCCACAACATGTAATCCAAGGGTTTTTAACAAAGTGCCTTAAATTATTGTGCAACGACAGAGTCGTGACCTAGTCTAGCTTTTGCGTGCACGTTGCATGTGGCTTTATTATTGGCGCTTTGAATGTGCAGGAATGTGTAGGTGCATCTGGCTTCTGCCGTGCCGTGCTGTATCGCCATTATAAATTGATATTCATAACTTTTCACGTGACTCCGACGTACGTATGGCTGATTAACACAAGGAGGAAAAAATATCTGCTCACCAGCTACAGCACCTGAATATCACCATATGTATTCATAGAGATACAGACCCAGATATAGACACACACAGGGTACCACATTATACATCCACACTCACTCATGCACACACACGCACCTACATGTAACATAAGTGCAATGTTTGAAACGTATGGTATGGGAAGACTGGAGGTCTCCCCTCCACCCACCTACCCACCCTCCACTCTCTCCATACTCCACCCCTCCTCCTCCACCCTCCACCCCCTCTTCATCATCATCAAAGGGATTTTTTCTTTATCAGCCACACACCACAGTAATTATGCTAATATTAATGCATTCATATCATATGTATCCCCAGCCACAGGGATTCAAGGCTACAGCAGTAGGGCTTCGTCGTAAGGCTGTGTAAGACAGCCGTGCTGGAAATGTATGCGAAATATTATAGAGGGTTGGTTGTCTAATTCTCCCAATAGCTCTGCTCTCTGTTTGGATGCCTGCGTGCCGTGCGTGGATGTGGATATGGCTGTGGGTTGGGGATCGGGGATGGCGGTGACGTTGGCTGGCTCGGCTTGGCTTTGGATGATAGCAGCTTCCCTCTTTACGATCCAGTGTGTGACTGTATGTGTGACTGTGTATATGTGACTGTGTGTGTGTGTGTGTGTATTTGTGCGCGCGCGTGTGTGTGTGCGTGTGTGTATCAGGGCCTAATTCAGCGGCAGCAACCACAGGAACAACGGCGGCACAAGTATCTGACGGTTCCAGGCTCGCCTCCTTCTCTCTCTCTCTCTCTCTCTCTCTCTCTCTCTCTCTCTCTCTCTCTCTCACTCTCTCTCTCTCTCTCTCTCTCTCTCTCTCTCTCTCTCTCTCTCTCTCTCTCTCCCCTCCTAGCTGGCTGGCTGGCTCTAGTGATGTTATAGATAATTTAGATACTCTCCGGGCTGTAGAGGGGGTAGTGCAAGCAAGCACACTGCCATGCCATGCATCTGAGCAAAGCCTCCTAGCCTTGCTCTCTTTTCATGTGCAGTGTGTGTGTGTGTATGTGTGTGTGTTGTATGTGTGCATGTACTGTATGTGTGAATGCAAATGTGTGTGTGTGTGTGTGTGTGTGTGTGCGTGCGTGCGTGCGTGCGTGCATGCGTGTGTGTGTGTGTGTGTGTGTGTGTGTGTGTGTGCGCGTGTGTGCGCGTGCGTGTGCACACGCGCGTGTATGTTTGTAACTGTGTGTGAGCATGTGTGTGCCAGTGTTAGCGTGAGTGTCTGCCAATGCATGCCAGTGTGAGTGTGTCACACACTGTGGGCGTTTGCGTGTGTGTGAGGGCGAGAGAGGAAAAAAAACGAGAGCAAGCAGGAGAGAAATGAGAGAGAGAAAGAGAGCGAGAGCGATAGAGGGGAAGACCGTCTCTCTCCACACTCGTTTGGATACTAGCATCAGTCAACTAGAGAGAGAGCATGTAGCCGGGTTGTCGGTAGGATCGGGGGTGAATTCAGCAATTTAGGGGCGCCAAGGCAAATTTAGCTAGTAGGGAGCCCTTCAAATCCTTACCTTTTTTTTTTTTGGGGGGGGGGGGGTTATTATTATTGGGCCTTTATTATGACAGGACAGTATGAGAGTAGACAGGAAACAATTGGGAGAGAGAGATGGGGCAGGGTCGGGAAATGACCCCGGCCGGACTCGAACCGGGGTCCTTGTGAGCATGCAAGCCCAAATGTGTGGGGCCTTAGCGCGCTGCTCAAATTCTTACTTTTAACAAGGAATAGGGAGTGTGGTTGCCGATCTGGGGACCCCCTGCAATTTCAGAAAGTTGGAAGGGCCCTAGGCAGTTAGCCACCTTTGCCTCTATTGTAAAACCGGCCCTGGGTAGGATCCCCCAATATGTGTACACCAGGAGCGAGCTATGCGGCCCTGCCGTGGCCTAACAGTAGGTAAGGCACTGGGTTGCTACGGCGGCGACCCGGGTTTGATTCCGGCCTCAGTCATTTGCCGATCCTCCCCCATCTCTCTCTCTCCCACTCGCTTCTTGTCGCCATCTCCAACTGTCCTATCAAATAAAGACAAAAAAACCCCTAAATATGTATATAAAAAGAGCAACCTATGCTACAGTACCTGAGCGACGGAAGTCATTATTTCTCTATGGAGGGTCAGCGACTAAAGCGACCAAAGCGAATTCGCCAGGAGCAAAGCGACCTGAGCAACCAGAGTCAAGGTAATTTTATGGTAATGAACTATGACGTGATACGGGCGAAAACCAATTGGAATGTTCGTATCTCCAAATGTCTCAGGCTGACAAGCCAGAGCTGTTAAGTGATTAGGTAAATCAAACATGTCAAGGTCACGTCCAGAGCGAGTAAAGCAGACTCATGGAGAAACTTCCTCAGTGACCTCAGCTACTCGGGCAGCATAGGTCGTTTCTGGTGTACACACATCACTGTGTTGTCGCATTTTCAAGTCGTGGAGTGAAGGATGCAATATGAAACGCAGAGTGGTAGAAAAGTGATTGAGTAGTAGCAGGGAGGCTGTCTGAAGAGCTCTAAAATCACCATTTAAAAGAGTGCTTTTATCAAATATTTCTCATCTGAGGGAGACCCCACTAGTTTGGCTTGGTTACCGAGATTGTCTTGCTCACAAATATCACACACCCCAAAACCGCCACTGGTGTAGGCGTATCTAGCAGGCTATCAGGGCCCCGGGCTAGCAGGACTAGACTGGACCTATCCAATCCGGGCCGCCTGTATCTACACCATTATCTTCGCCCCATAAGCACCACCATAAAGTTTTCATACTCTTATCCCCAGCATTAGGGCCTGTTTCAGCGCCACACAGGCTCACCTCCACGTGCTCACTCTGTACAAAGATACATACTCTCTCTTTCTATTTCTCTC
>NC_085858.1:45898396-45913396 GCF_034702125.1 Engraulis encrasicolus | reverse complement strand
TTTCAGATAGGACAGTGAAGAGCGACAGGAAGCGAATGTGGAGAGAGAGACGGGGTAGCGATGGCAAATGACCCAGGCCGGATTCGAACCCTGGGTGCAACCCTTGGGCATGCAAGCCCAAATGTGGGGGGCTTAGCGCGACATATGTCAGTATTACAGGACACAGCAGGTTGCTCCAAGTAAAGCTGGGTGATAAGGAGGGGGCTGTGGCACAACACGCAAAGTGTGTTTTGCCCCCCCAAATTTGGGCTTGCATGCCCAAGGGGATCCCGGTTCGAGTCTGGCCTGGGTCATTTCCCAACCCTACCCCATAACTTTCTCCTGCTCATTTCCTGTCTCCTCTCACACTGTCCTGTCACAATAAAAGCCCAAAAAACATATAAAACAAAGAATATTTAAAGGCTGGGCGATATGAGGATTCTATATATCGTTATCGTGCTAGAAAAGTATCTATTGTGCACTTTCTCCTAGATCGCGGTTCTGTCGTGATAAACTAATTTTATCAATTATTACAGCTAATATACAATTTAATACAATTCAATAACAGTTTGTGTTCTCCCTATGCATGCCCAAAGTTCATATAACGGTTAAAAGAAGAATAAAAATATTAATCCTAACGAAACATGGATTAGCAACACAAATCAATACAGGTTAAATAAAGAGAATAACTGAAAGCATAAGTAAATTGTGGTATATCACGATATACTGTATGTTGGTATTGTGTATTGTTATGGTGATAGATTACCCAACACTCTAAGCGTGGTTAAGAAAGAGACATAAAGGATGTGTGTTTATGTGAGGATGCTGATAACATACAAAGACATACAGTGTTTTGTAGACCAGGAAAGAACCTGTTTACGTAGATGGAAAAATGTACGACGCATCACTCCGAAAATACCGAAATACGTCAAAATGACAGGACACGTTGATGTTCTAATAGTTAAACTGAAAGTGGTCAAATGAATTCAAAAGAGATGATGGTCTGTTATGGGAGAAAAAAAAAACAAATGTCCATGAAAGACTATTAAGCTGCATTGGGCTCTATAAATACATTAAAACACACTGAAAGATCCATAACGTTAATGGACTTCCCCATCCTTATCAGAGACCTTGTAAGAGTAAACTTCATCAAGACTAAACCATTTACACTGTACATACCCTTCTACAGTGCATGCATTTAGAAGCATTCCTACATATGGTATTTGTACCCAGGGAAGCCGGCAAGGGGGGGTCACTTGTCCCGGGCCCAGGGAGAGAGGGGGCCCAGAATTGGATCCTCATTACATTTTATGTATTGGGAATGGGCCCCCTTCGTGTGTCTTTGTCCAGGGCCCAGCCAAAGCTGTCAGTGGCCCTGTTTGTGCCCATCTACAGTGCATGTATTTAGAAGCATTCCTACATACGGTATTTGTGTGTAGGTGTGTGTGTGCACAATGCACATCCAGACAAACCATTTACATTCCGATCTGCAGTGCATACCCTCAGAAGCATTGCTATGTATTTGTTTGTGCCTGCGTGTGTGTGTGTGAGTGTGTGTGTGTGTGTGTGTGTGTGTGTGTGTGTGTGTGTGTGTGTGTGTGTGTGTGTGTGTGTGTGTGTGCGTCTGTGTGTGTGTGTGTGTGTGCTTGTGCGTCTATGTGTGTGTGTGTGTGTGTGTGTGTGTGTGTGTGTGTGTGTGTGTGTGTGTGTGTGTGTGTGTGTATTTCCTTGTTCTACGGTATACGTACTGTATGAGTGCATGTTCACAAAGTACTGTATACCTGTGGGGATATGTAGGATACTGCATGTCTGTATCTGAATCTATGTATTTTAATTCTTCCGTATGTGTGCATTTTGTGTACACACATACATCTCTGTCTCTCTCTCTGTCTCTCTGTCTCTCTCTCTCTCTCTCTCTCTCTCTCTCTCTCTGTGTGTGTGTGTGTGTGTGTGTGTGTGTGTGTGTGTGTGTGTGTGTGTGTGTGTGTGTGTGTGTGTGTGTGTGTGTGTGTGTGTGTGTGTGTGTGTGTGTGACAGTTGTATGCCTTCAATACATATCAGGGCTGGGCCAAAAAAAAGAGTCCAAAAACCGACCCGGGCATTTTTTTAAGCTTAGCCCGCCCCCTCACACATGCACAGGCAGCTGTCAAACTTTATCCCAATTGGCTGAGAGTCCACTTTCAATATTGAAGATGGACCAATTGCCCACCACCTCTAAATTGAGTGCCGGTCCTTAAGAAACAAAAAGATACAGAACAGCCTAAGGACTAGTGGCCCTTTGAGAAAATGCCCTGTATGCCTGTATTACCAGCCCAGCCTTGATGCATTTCCTCTACATCAGTGGTTCTTAACCTTTTTTTCTTAACGCACCCCCTTCCTTCTGCCGAAGACAAGCCGCGCACCCCCAACCCAAACTTCTACATGTGTATACACACTAAAAAAATATGAAAGGGATTAATTACAATGATTCTTGCTTGAGACATTCATCAAAACCTTAATGACTTTAAATGGGGACCAAAATATGTTTTCATTTGCTCTTATTTTGCCCTAATTATAATGTTTGCAAGCAGAATTTTGATCACAACCTCAACACAAACAAAATTCCGTGCACACCCTGAAACGTCTGGCGCACCCCCAGGGGGTGCCTGCACCCCAGGTTAAGAACCACTGCTCTACATAATGCTGTTTATGTGTGTGGTGGTGGTGGGTGTGTGAGAGCATATGTCCATTTGTATGCATACTGTATGTTATGTCATATATCTACCGGTACAGTACGTGCATTAGTCCAATAGTCCATATGCGTTTATACTGTACGCACGTGCATGTGTGTTAGAAAGAGCACACGGTATCCACACACCCACACACATGCATTTCACATGTACGGTACATGCACATGCCACACATGCACATGTGCATTTCGTCCAGGCAGGCGCAGCGCCCCCAGGGGGAGAGCAGAGCGGCAGCTTACTAATTAGTCCATTTGTTTCATAGCAGAGTGAGTTTACCTCCGGGTCAATGGCTGAGGACTGGCACTGCTGTGCGTAACGCGCAGCTGTTGTATGATTGTCTAGTGTCTGTAATGGCTTCCCTGTGACGGCTGTGTGATTAGAAGAACGCCGTAATGGCTCCATGGTCATATACACAGGCAAAAACATATCTCTGCCCGACTGCCTGCCTGCCTGCCTGTCTCCCTGCCTGTCTGTCCCGACTGCCTGCCTGTCGGTACAGTAGGAAAAAATGCAGTGTTAAATCAACACTTAGTGGGTCGATTTTAACTTCATCCAGATTAGTGTTTGTCAACGGGGGCGGTACAGACCCCCAGGGGGGCGTTGAGGAGCTCTAGGGGGGCGTTTAGAAGGATACAGCTGAGAGGGGGGCGGTGCTTAGTTGCCATTGGGGGGCATTAGTCCATTTAATTTACTACTTAGTCCATTAATACTAAGGGGGGCGTTGTCAGGCTTATAATGAGATCGAGGGGGCGTTGGGAGGTTTGTGATGAGGCCAAGGGGGCGTTTGTTCAAAAAAGGTTGAGAACCACTGGTCTAGATTGTACTTAGTCACTGAGTACTCTCTGAAGTGTTGAATTAACACTGGATTTTGACTGTATCCCTGCCTGCCTCCCTGCCTCCTTTCAGACTCCTCTCTTGCTAATTGGAAGTAGCCTGTAATAGACTGTGAGGCCGCTGACTCGAGTGATGACTCGTGTATATCTTGGATCAGCAGATGTGTGAGTATGATAATCTCTGACCTTGCTAATTCGCGCGGCGTCAGGCTCATTGTATAATTTATGTGCGACGGCGTCTCTTAACCATAATAGAGTTTGCCGTCGCGTGATTGGCCGGTGACCTCGGTGTCCCTGCGCCAGTGTCTTAACGCCTGATTGGAACACGGGACCCTTCCGGCCCAGCTGCTGTGTGCTGCCGTGACGTGATTGGAGCACGACCCGGATGTTTGTGCTTGCTTGTGATTGGGTCGTGTTCCCGGCGACGGCCGGGTGTCCGGAGTGCAATTGGGTGAGTGACCTTACTGGTTGCCAGGTCTGTGTTGTGGTGTAGTGCTTTTCCTGCGAGTATCGATCGCAAGTCAGGACAGCAGTCAATGCATAGTCTGAGCGGCCGAGGGCTTGTGTTCCGCACTGGCAACGTGTTTGTGTGTGTGTGTGTGTGTGTGTGTGTGTGTGTGTGTGTGTGTGTGTGTGTGTGTGTGTGTGTGTGTGTGTGTGTGTGTGTGTGTGTGTGTGCCGGGGAGTGTCTGTGTCAATGTCACCCGCGTGGATTTCATGACCAACGTGTATCAAGCTCCTTTCCATTATAGTGTGGCGGACAGGACAGCCAGATCCATCTTCCCCTGGACAGACAGAGAAAATGGAATTATTTTCTCATCTCATAGAAATGATTTTGTATCACTACACAGGGAGAGATGCGATGCGGTCTCTCTTTTCCCTCTCCTGTTTCTCTGATTGTCACTAGTGTTCACCCACCGCCGCTCTCTTTCTTGTCCCTTGCTTTCCCTCCCCTCAGTTTTTCTTTTTTTCCTGTTCTTTTTCTTTTTTCCTGTTCTTTTTCTTCCGTCCGTCCGTCTGAGGTGTCCATGTTGTTTCCAATTCAATTTCCCTCCTCCTCACGCCGTCGCTCTTTCGCTTTTTCTTCTTTCTGTTCTGATCCATTCCTATCTGCTCCTCTCTGCATGTTCTCCACTCCACAGGGCTGGTGGGGGAAGAAATAGGGCCTGGGCACTTTTGGCTCAAAGGGCCCCCTCCTCATAATTAGCTGCGCAGAACTGAATCACCGGTGTGCCCTGCAGCCTCGTGGGCCCCGATTTTCAGAAATGTAAAAAAAGTAAAAATTCTGAAAATGGGGGCCCACGAGGGTACGTGGCCCACTGGGAAATGCCCGCTATCCACCCCTGTCTCCCTTGACTACACCGCTCCCCCCATCAGCCATCTCGTTCCACTCCGCACGTCCTGTGTGTTTCTCCATCTCATCCCATTTCTCTCATCTCGTCTCATCTCCTCTCATCTTCTCCCTCTCTCCATCTCTCTTTCTATCCCCCTTTCATTTTCTATCCTCTTCTCTTCTCTTCTCTTCTCTTCTCTTCTCTTCTCTTCTCTTCTCTTCTCTTCTCTTCTCTTCTCTTCTCTTCTCTTCTCTCCCTCTCTCTCTCTCTCTCTCTCTCTCTCTCTCTCTCCTGTCTCTCTCTCTCTCTCATTCTCTCTCTACCCCTCTGGACGGCCCTTTTCCGTGCTGGTTTTGGTGCCAGACAGCCATCTTTCAGATTGAGATATGCCAGGTTTTAAAATCAAACCTGGGACAGATTTACGGAGCGCGTGGGCGCGGAAGGACGGTTGGAGGTGGGCTTTTTTCTTGAGCGCTAATCTCGGGCTCATTTTTACAATGGACCCAGCGTCCAAGACGGACAGATAAATGGACCTTTCACTGTCTGCCTTTTCCTTTTAGATGGTGATTCAGGACGATAGACTGCGCTAACATGCTGATTAAAGAAAAGCTACAGTCCAGGGGAGGGGTGGGGACGGAGGGAGGGAGGGAGCCAGAGAAACGGAGCGATAGAGAAACAGGGCCAGAATGAGAGTGGAACAAGGGACTGGAGGGAGGACTGGAGGAGAGAAGAGAAGAGAAGAGGAGGAGCGTGGGAAGGAAGGAAGAGACGCTTGGAGAGAGATGGAATGAGCGTGTGAGCGTCCTGACCCACGTCTTGTCTGGGATGACGTATGGCTGTACTTAACGTGCTGATTGACTGATTGGGCGGCTGATGGCCAGCCGGACGGCTGCTTTACGGAGGGAAAAGATGGACAGAGCCGGAGCACTCGATTGGAAAGCCGCCCTCCTCCACACAAAGAGAGACTGATGGCATTTTAGAGGGCCGAACAGAGCGAGACAGTTCATCCATGTGACATATGGACAGGCCCCTCAATAACGAGCACTCTTATTGGCCAGCCAGACAGTATCAAAACACTTCACTGGAGAGAGAGAAAGCGAGAGAGAGAGATATAAAGATACACAGAGAGAGAGAGAGATTCAGAGAGAGGGAGACCAAAATGGAACGAATGAGAAAGCCAGAGCGAAAGAGAGAAAGAAAGATGTTACCACGAATAAAAGTAGCACAGATTCTCGCCAGAGCCATGTATTGAATTTGTTTAATGAATAGATGTAACCACACAAGAGCAAGCCAACAGGGACCATGAGAGAGAGAGAGAGAGAGAGAGAGAGAGAGAGAGAGAGAGAGAGAGAGAGAGAGAGAGAGAGATAGCAGAATAGAGAGAGAGGTGGAGAAAGGAGGGGAGATAGAAAATGGAGAAAGAAAGAAAGAAAGAAAGAAAGAAAGAAAGAAAGAAAGAAAGAAAGAAAGAAAGAAAGAAAGAAAGAAAGAAAGAAAGAAAGAAAGAAAGAGAAGAAGATAGTCAGAGCAAATAGAGAAAAAGAACGACACAGAGTGAAAGCAAAGGAGTGAAAGGAAGAAAAGGAAGAATAGAAAAAGATAGGGAAAGGAGGGCTGGAGCATTGACCTGTTTTTTTTTCCTACAGACAGAATGAGCACAGAGCAAAGAGGGAGAGAATGCTAAAGAGCCCTCTCAGATACTGTCACATAGGCTCGGTGACACATAGACAAATGACACACTCTACCTCTCACCGCTGAGTCTGACTACAAGCAGGCCGAAACCCCCAACACACCACACTCCACCTTCACGGCTTCTCCTCCTCATACTGTTCAACAGATCGCTAGTACTACAGCATATGTGCAGATCCAGGCCACATTTTCCATGTCGCTCTCTCCAAACAATGGCTCTCTTACTTTACCAGCTATCCTTTATTGTGTCATCCTGAGTGCTTTTTTCCTCAATGTTTTTCTTTCTTTCTTTCTTTCTTTCTTTCTTTCTTTCTTTCTTTCTTTCTTTCTTTCTTTCTTTCTTTCTTTCTTTCCCAGGCAGCCAGCTGGAGCGGTCGTCTCCAGATCCCACCCCTCACCTCACCCCACCTCCTTGGTCCAAATGGAGCAGCGGACCAAGCGTCGGCATTAAAGTTTGACTTGCGTCGCCGCTGGAAACAACCACTGCGTCTTGGAAGGTCCTGGAAGGTCCCATTGGAACTACGTGACCCAGAATTCCACTCTCTCTCTCCACTGCGCTGGCTCTGCTGCTGCCGGTGCTGTTGTGAGAGGCAGACTTTGTAATAGGCCAGAGCATCCTAGGCAATTGCTTTGATATCAGGCAGCCTGGAGCTCTTGTGACATTGTGGGGAGGCACAGAGTACAGACACTGCTACCTACTGCGGGCCTGGAGGACAGCTAGCTAGCGATGCCAGATGTTTTGGAGGGATCTGGCTCTCCCACACCAACATGACTGAGACACCGCAATTCACCTGTCACAGTTGTTAAATAAGGTATGTATTGTGAGGTACAGTGTAGGATATTTTTCAGCACAAACTCAAAGTGATAGCCTGTGTGCATCAGTCATTTCACTTGGGTGTATCATGTTGGGTATTGATTGACTGGGTATATTGTTGTTATTGATAAGTATTTGCGTCTAATTGCTTAAACCATACATATGTTGAGGTGGTTTAAGGTTCATATACATGTAGTATACCCAAGTATTTCATGAAGTGTGAACTCTCAACTCATTTTGCTGCACATCTGAGATGTAATCTGTACCCGAGATGCAACCGAGATGTAATAGACCTACATGTGCGTATAACGTCTCACTCAAAAATGTGTATCTTTACAGAAATGTGTATCGCTAACCCCTTGCAACCAGATATAACTAAAGGCATATTCTATTGACTACACAGTACATGAACAGTCACTCTGTTCATCGTGCCCTGCTACATATGTCATGATGTGTTCCAACCTATGCAATACCAGTAGCTTTTATTATTCTACATCCACAGGTATATGTTTTCTCTACAGCAGGGGTGTTCAATTAAAAGTCACCAGTTTTTCAAATTCCTTCCAATAAAGAAACCGGACATAGAATCTGCAAAACCGCGAGCAGCACGGTGTCCGAGGTTAGGGTGCCAAACAAGCGGATAGCTTTCCAGACAGAACAGATATTCACTTCTCTATTTCTTAGTGGCCGTATGATGGTCTATTTATCAGACTGTTTTAGATTAGTTTTAGATTTCAATCTCATGTGAATGCAGAGGTATCCCCAACCTGAAATGTTGGTGATTGCAAATTATGCACGGCCACAGATAGCACACACAGCCCTTTTTTGTGGGGGGCCAAAACCTTTTTATGGGGGGCCAAAACCTTGCCATTCAACGGCCGCATCTGGCCCCAGGGCCTCCATTTGAATAGCCCTGCTCTGCAGAGTAAACAAGGTGGAAGAAATATATTTTTGTTTGTGCGTCAGAGAATGTAGCCGTAAGCCATGTGAAATGTCCACATGTGCATCACTAAATTATATAGTCCCCCTTGATGCCTGCCCTGCTAACAGGGTCTAAAGGTGACAGAGGTCAACCTATTAATACCAAAGGTCACAAGAGCTCCCTTGGACCTGCTTTAGTAATGGTGTCTCTTTCTCCTCACTCCCTCTCTCTCTCTCTCATGCTCTCTCATTTTCTCCCTCTCTCCAACTCTCTTTCTATCCCCCCTTATTTTATCTCCTCTCCTCTCCTCTCCTCTCCTCTCCTCTGCTCTCCTCTCCTTTTCTCTTCTCTTCTCCTGCCTTCTCTTCTCTTCTCTTCTCTTCTCTTCTCTCTCCCTCTCCCTCTCTCTCTCTCTTCTCTCTCTCTCCTCTCTCTCTCTCTCTCTCTCTCTCTCTCTCTCTCTCTCTCTCTCTCTCTCTCTCTCTCTCTCTCTCTCTCTCTCTCTCTCTCTCTCTCTCTCTCTCTTTCTCTCTCTTTCCTTTTCTATTTCTATCTCCTTCCATCTCTGCTCTCTTCCAGCCTTTCCCCGGAAACCGATGACTCAATTCTAAGGGGTGAGTGTGGCTCAGCAATTAATGGCCGTATCAGTCACAGATGGCTTTTGTTTAACATAGAGCCAGAAGACCGTAGTGTGTGTGTGTGTGTGTGTGTGTGTGTCTGTGTCTGTGTGTGTGTGTGTGTGTGTGTGTGTGTGTGTGTGTGTGTGTGTGTGTGTGTGTGTGTGTGTGTGTGTGTGTGTGTGTGTGTGTGTGTGTGTGTGTGTCTGACAGCCTCTCTCCCTCCTTCCCTCCCTCCCTCCTCCCTGTCTCCTTGTATACTCCCAATCTAGATTGGCTGTGCCGCACGCCCATCAATACCGCTTCCCCTCGCCGATTGGACCGTGCCACTGCAAAAAAAAAAAAAAAGAAGAGAGGGGCCAGAGCCTTCCCGCTCGCTCAGGCACCGTCCGTCCGATTGGTGGTGCTGGGAGGGGTGGCGGGCGGCTGGGCCTGAGCCGAACAGTACGCCGGGTCGAGCCGAGCCGAGCCGAGCTGGGCCTAACCGAGCGGTGAAGCCAAGAGGGAGCTATCGGAGCGGAGCGAGTGATCGATCGATCGGAGCGATCGGACTGGCCGTCTGGTCTTGCGGGGTGGTGCAGCTGCTGGTGTTTTGGGAGTGAGATGCGGATTGGAGGATGTCGGGGGACTGGGATGAAGACCTGTGCAAGAAGGCGTTCATGCTGGTGGAGGAGCTGTGCTTCCGGTCCCCGGAGGGCCGCAGCCAGAGCGAACACTGCCAGGAGTTCAGCTACATCCTCAGGGGCGGCAGGGGGCAGCTGGACTCAGGTGAGGACACAGCAGACACAGAACAGAGCATACACACACACACACTACACACATACACTACATACATACACATGCACAAATGCACACACACACACACACACGCACACACACACACACACACATACAGGCGCATGCACGCACACCCACACACACACACACACATACGCACGCACACAGGCATGCACTCACACACACACACACACACACACACAAACATACACGCACGCACACACACACATAGACACATAGACAGACAGACACAGTCTAGACACCTACAGTACGTCTTACACTTGTACAGTCAAGTATACAGTAGACATGATTATTACACCAAGGACACAATTATTACACAATTATTAGACAAAAATAGTACACAAGGATCATATATACACACACACATTCCACTTGCACACAGCCAAGCGCAGTCGCATGTGCATGTGCGTGCGCACACACACACATGCACGCACACACATGCATGCGCACTCTCTCTCTCTCTCTCTCTCTCTCTCTCTCTCTCTCTCTCTCTCTCTCTCTCTCTCTCTCTCTCTCTCTCTCTCTCGCTCGTACACACACACCTCAATCACACTTGTACTAACACACACACACACACACACACACACACACACACACACACACACACACACACACACACACACACACACACACACACACACACACACACACACACACACATACTACATGCGCTCATACGCACACACACTCACACTCTGCAGACAGACATGCACACACTGCTCATACTAGATGCATTGCACACTTCAAGACTTCAAGATGCACAGACTTCAATGCCTTTATTGTCTCTGAATGGTTCCCTGTGTACATTGAAATACAAAAGGCTAGGGCTCACTTGGAAAACAGGCAGTCACCTCAATGTGACTACCCTAGTAAAATAAAGGAGAAATAAAAATACAAAATAATAGCAAGACCTCAAAGCTTCAAGGTAAACGCATCAAAGTGTCTGGCGAGGAAGTACTGTATAGAGACAAAGCACATGAAGTAGTGAATACATGCAGAGCATAATAACTAATGAAGAGTGAAAAAAGATGAAGACCATGAGTGGCATATTTGTGAATTTGCAGCTAAATAAAGTAATTTCATGTAGTTACACACACACACACACACTTCATACGGACACACTTCACTTTCATGTGCACATTCCCAACACACACCCATGCACACATACAATACACACATCTGCACATACCCATGCACACATCTGCACAAGCAAATGCACATACACACACATGGGTACATATACACACACAATAACAATGCACGTACACACACACACACACACACACACACACACACACACACAACACACACACACACACACACACACACACAAACACACACACACACACACACACACACACACACACACACACACACACACACACACACACACACGTGCGCGCACGCACACACACACACACACACACACACACACACACACACACACACACACACACACACACACACACACACACACACAAACATACAGTATACCGTACACGGTGCACAAGCACATGCACTTACAGTGCACACACAAGCGTACACACACACACACAGGGTCTTTCTCAAAACCTAGGCCAGTGTCCTTCCAAGTGTATCAGCCTAATTAGTCATGCCCAGTGATTGGATACTCTTTATTAGTCACACCCAGTGATTGGATATTCTGTAGAGTTCACCAAAAAGTATCCAATCACTGGGCGTGACTAATTAGGCTGATACACTTGGAAGGACACTGTCCTAGGTTTTGAGAAAGACCCACAATCACACATACACATGGGGACACATACGTGCACACGCGCACACACACACACACACACACACACACACACACACACACACACACACACACACACACACACACACACACACACACACACACACACACACACACACACACACACACACATACACACACACATGCACGCACAAACATACACATGGGGCCACATGCACACATGCACGTGCAGACACACACACACACACACACACACACACACACACACACACACATACTACATGCGCTCATACGCACACACACTCACACTCTGCAGACAGACATGCACACACTGCTCATACTAGATGCATTGCACACATTTCAAGACTTCAAGATGCACAGACTTCAATGCCTTTATTGTCTCTGAATGGTTCCCTGTGTACATTGAAATACAAAAGGCTAGGGCTCACTTGGAAAACAGGCAGTCACCTCAATGTGACTACCCTAGTAAAATAAAGGAGAAATAAAAATAAAAAATAATAGCAAGACCTCAAAGCTTCAAGGTAAACGCATCAAAGTGTCTGGCGAGGAAGTACTGTATAGAGACAAAGCACCTGAAGTAGTGAATACATGCAGAGCATAATAACTAATGAAGAGTGAAAAAAGATGAAGACCATGAGTGGCATATTTGTGAATTTTCAGCTAAATAAAGTAATTTCATGTAGTTACACACACACATACACACACACACACACACACACACACACACACACACATCATACGGACACACTTCACTTTCATGTGCACATTCCCAACACACATCTGCACATACCCATGCACACATCTGCACAAGCAAATGCAGACACATGGGTACATATACACACACAATAACATGCACACACACACACACACACACACACACACACACACACACACACACACACACACACACACACACACACACACACACACACACACACACACACACACACACACACACACACACACACACACACACACATACAGTATACCGTACAGCGTACACGGTGCACAAGCACATGCACTTACAGTGAGTGCACACACAAACGTACACATGCACACACAGGGTCTTTCTGAAAACCTAGACCAGTGTCCTTCCAAGTGTATCAGCCTAATTAGTCACGCCCAGTGATTGGATACTCTTTATTAGTCACACCCAGTGATTGGATATTCTGTAGAGTTCACCAAAAAGTATCCAATCACTGGGCGTGACTAATTAGGCTGATACACTTGGAAGGACACTGTCCTAGGTTTTGAGAAAGACCCACAATCACACATACACATGGGTACATATACGTGCACACGCACACACACACACACACACACACACACACACACACACACACACACACACACACACACACACACACACACACACACACACACACACACACACACACACACACACACACACATGCACGCACAAACATACACATGGGGCCACATGCACACATGCACGTGCAGACACACACACACACACACACACACACACACACACACACACACACACACACACACACACACACACACACACACACACACACACACACACACACAATGTACACATTTGTTTGTCTACACACATGCACATTGCATGCACTTGCACATCCACATTAACATACGCACACACATGCACGTGGCACGACATACACACACACAGCACTCTTGCTCGTGCTGAATTTGCATTTATTCACTTAGCCAGGCGATGTTTATGGCTGGAGACTTACAGAGGGCGCGGGGGGTGAGCCTGTTTCAGCGTGATGTGTGGTCCCCGGATACGGAACCCTTGACCCCGCTGTTGTTAGGCGGCCCGTCGCACAGGAGGACATGTGGTGGGGGAGGGGGGGAGATGTGTAAGGGGTGGGTGTGGTGTGGTGGGGTGTGGTGTGGTGTGTGGAAGTGGTGGTAGTGGTGGGGTGTTGCGGGGGGGGGGGGGGGGATAGTGCAGGTGTGTTGTTAGGCGGCCTGTCGCACAGGAGGACATGTGGTGGGGGAGGGGGGGGGGAGAGAAGGGTGGGGGTGGGGGTGGTGGGGTGTGGTGTGGTGTGGGAGGTGGAGGTGGTGGTGGTGGTGGGTGGTGGTGGTGGTGGGTGGGGGGGTGAGGGGGGGTAAGTGCAGGTGTGCTGTTAGGTCGTCTGTTGCACAGGAGGACATGTGGCGGGGAAGGGGGGAGGCGGAGACGTGTTTGGGGGCGGTGTGGTGGGGTGTGTCTGGTTGCAGTATTCTGGACGAATGTGGTGATGATCGGCCAAGATGAAGAACGATACGAACAACAGCTGTCTGTTTGCATGTTTACATGTTACATGTTTCCTTGTTTAGTGTACATGTGTATTATTTGTCTGTCTACTGTACTCCACTGTTTTTCTTTTTGGTATTATATCACACGCTCATGCCCAAGCAAAATTTCTGTCCTGTAGAGACAATAAAGGATTATCTTATCTTATCTTAAATGGAAGTGTTGGGGGGGAGGGCAAGTGCAGGTGTGGTGTTGGTGGGGGGTGGGGGGGCCGGTGGAGAGAGGAAGCTGTACTGTCGCACAGGAGGACATGTTGTGGGGGATGGGGTAAGGGTGGGGTGTGGTGGGGTAAGGGTGGGGTGTGGTGGGGGAGGTGAAAGTGGTGGTGGGGGGAGGTGGCAAGTGCAGGTGCGGTGTTGGGGGCGGGGCAGCTGGTGAGAGGGAGCTGTACTAGTGCACTGGTAACAGTTTGTAATAGCTGGCTTCCACAGATACTGAAAATAGAACGGGCAAAAAAAGCGTTCTCTTTCACAGTTCGCATGTTCACGGCTTTAATGTGTCATTGTCATCGCAAGGGGCCAGACCAATTCACGGAAATTATTTTACAGGAAAACAGAAAAAGGCCAGAGAGAGAGAGAGAGAGAGAGAGAGAGAGAGAGAGAGAGAGAGAGAGAGAGAGAGAGAGAGAGAGAGAGAGAGAGAGAGAGAGAGAGAGAGAGAGAGAGAGAGAACAAGGTAGCTGGGGAGATGGAGAGAGGAAGTACAAGATAGAAGGGGAGAGAGAAAGAGAAGAGAGAGAGAGAGTGGGAGATTTGGAGAGAAGGAGAGATGGAAACTTAGAGAGAGGGAGGAGGAGAGAGGAGAGGATGGAGGGAAAGTGTGTGAGAGAGAGGGAGAGAGAAAGCCGGATAGTCAGAATGAGGGAAAGAGAAAAGGAGAGCAAGAGAGAACGAGAGAAAGAATGGAAAAAAGAAATAAGCGAAGAGAGCGAGAAAGAAAAAGAACAAGAGGAACAAGTTCCAAATTTAGCTCCCGGTGGAGGGGCGTCTGTCCAGGGGCACGCTGCTCTCCTTCGCTCCCTTTTGTTGGCGACGCCTGCCACTGTATCGCCACACTTGAGAGACGGATTATAAGTCAAGAAGCCACATTTTCTCATTCACTGAATGTAAGCCACTCCGGGAACGAGAGAGAGAGAGAAAGAGAGAGAGAGAGAGAGAGAGACTGAAAGAGAGAGAGAGAGAGAGAGAGAGAGAGAGAGAGAGAGAGAGAGAGAGAGAGAGAGAGAGAGAGAGAGAG
>NC_085858.1:45885896-45888396 GCF_034702125.1 Engraulis encrasicolus | reverse complement strand
TGTGATTGGCTGCCTTTGTTTATTTGTTTGTGCTGTGTAATCTCTCATTCGTGAATAAAAGAGGTGCTGTCCCACACCCTTTGTGTCTCCACGCTTTGGAGGAAAAAATATGAGCCAGCAGATGAACGTGGTAGACAGAGAGACGGAGGAGGAGAAAAGAGGAGGAGGAGAAGAAAAGAGGAGGTGGAAAATAAAAGATTTGCGTCTCGTGAAGGCCGTGTTTTATTATTATCTTTTTTGCCAGCGTCAGCCTCATACAGCCCTTTTGTTTTGTTGTTTTTATTTTTTCTCTCTTTATGAATGGCTGTCATTTTTTTTAACAGGCAAGGGATTGTGACCGGTAACTTTAGACATTTCTGAACTCCGACATTTCATGACCTTTCACTCTGACAACAAAATTGTGCCACACAGTTGTAAACATCAACGCTTGGTTGCCACTTCAAAAAAAACGATTTGGAGGTCAAATGTGGTCTTTCGAGAGAAAAAAAATAAAAAGGGTTGTTGTTGTGGGTGACTGCCTCGATGTGTTTACCATTTGAATGTGATTTAGTTATCATGTTTCCTCACCTGTTTTTTGGAGGCTGCTGTCAGGGAAATTAGATTTTCTGGCCCCCTGACTATGTTTGCTACTGTGCTCTTTCAGAGGTGCAATGGAGAAAAAAAAAAACGAAATGAATATGACTGTGTGGCAGCTACGTGTGTGTGTGTGTGTGTGTGTGTGTGTGTGTGTGTGTGTGTGTGTGTGTGTGTGTGTGTGTGTGTGTGTGTGTGTGTGTGTGTCTGTGTGTGTCTGTGTGTGTGTGTGTGTGTGTGTGTGTGTGTGTGTGTGTGTGCGTGTGCGTGTGTGTGTGTGTGTGTGTGTGTGTGCGTGCAATCGGGAATGTGTGTTGTATATAAATATTTTGGGATAGGAGCAGGAAAAAGGAGGAAGCTAATGTGTAACCACAATTCCACAAGGGGGGCATAGAAGGAAAGACTGTGTGTGTGTGCGCGTGCACGTGCGTGTGCGTGCGTGTGCTTGTGTGCGTACATGTGTATGTGCGTGCGTACGTGCGTGTGTGTGCGTTTGTGGGCGTGTGCTTCAGGGTCAAGGACAAAGACAAAGTTATCCTACTACGCGTAATCACAAATTCTCATGTTTTCAACATCAAAGAATGTTTGTGTGTGTCTGTTTGTCTACTTGAGCTCAAATGTGTGCCTGTCTTCATGTCTTTGTGTGTATTCAGCAGCCCCGCCGACAGGGGGGGACAAAAGGGCTTTTTGTCCCGGGCCCTGGGATAGGGGGGGCCCAGAACTGGGCCCTCATTAAGTTTGTGATTAATGGTTCTAATTAATTTCAAAATAAGATGGTTTTTCAGAGAGGGAGATTGCGCTATATTTACATTAAATAAATGATGCAGATATTTTGCCTTTCCTGCCCTTAAAAAGGATCAAGAACCCCCACCTCCCCCACCCCCAGTGCACAAATGGTTTGGTCGGTCATTACGAGAAAGAAAAAAACGGCTTCAACTTAACGCGGCTCGTGCCAAACTGCCAATTTGCCAAGGTGTCTGAAGAAGCAGTCGTTCACCAGGAGGGCAGAAAATGAAGGATAGGAGAAAAATAGATGAAGACACCAGAAGCCCCAGGATTTCAGTAAAAAGATGATGCAGGTACTAACAATAGCAGAGAACACTAACAGAGCAAAAGTTTCCCTTCATAAACAGACACGCCCTGCACTGCAGCATTCATGTTTAAAACATGATCAGTCACACAGTCGCATCATTCTATAACCACAGCTTAGTAAAATGATGTTTCAAATCTGACCATTTGTGACCTTAGCTAGGAATAGGCACATTAGCCCCAATCGTAACATGATGAGAAGTTGCGTCGCGCGCAAGGAGAGGGCAAGGGAGAACTTTTAAAACTGCCCTATTACGCAACGCTATTTCGCTTAGCGCGTATAAATCCCGCTTAGCGCAAATGCTAACACTTTATCAACCTGTTAACTTTGTGGGGAGAAACAGTGTACATCCGTTTTGCATATACATTTCTGCAACTTGACTTGTTCCTGTGTTTGGCTATTCCTGGTGTGGGAAGGCTGACGTCTTGGTGTGCTGGTGGTGACAGTGAACTAGAGCTGATTCAGTCAGGCACGTTCTGATGTGCAAGCCCTCAAATTGCTAAAGTAAGTTACACGTACACTTGTGTTATTAATGATGTGAATCCTATTTATTTTGTTTCATTTCTAAATGTTGGCAAAAATGCATGGATAATTGGATGGATAGATCATTTACTATGGAATTATTGTATGCGTCATTGATTTGTGAGGCTACTTTGATAATGTCGTTTCTTTTATAATGGGTAGGCCTTATAATATATATATATAGCATATCACGTGAGAGTGGTGCTTCAGGCTGAAAGTGTAGTCTGGCCACCTGGTCTCTCTTGGGAAAAAATGGTCGTTTGGTGGTTTTTTTTTTTTTGTGATCGGGGTTGGGGGGGGGGGGGGGGAGGTTAG
>NC_085858.1:45870896-45878396 GCF_034702125.1 Engraulis encrasicolus | reverse complement strand
AAAATTGCTGGGGGCGATCATATGAAAAGCTGCACAGTTCCACACGAGTGTTTCCGCTGGAAACGACGACGGTGGAAACTTTTCAAGAGCGTCTCATTGAGCTTGAAAGCCCACCTGGGAAACTCCAACTCCCATTGTCATTGTTACACCCCACAGCACACAAGTGTTCACTGCACACTGCACACAACGAAATTGCATTTATGCCTCACCCGTGCAAGGGGGCAACCCCCAATGGCGCCCCAAGGGAGCAGTGCGGTGGGAGGGTACCATGCTCAGGGTCCCTCAGTCATGGAGGAGGATAGGGGAGAGCACTGGTTAATTACTACCCCCACCAACCTGGCGGATCGGGAGTCGAACCGGCAACCTTTGGACTACAAAGCTGACATCGTAACCGCTTAGAGCTTGTCCGAAATTAAAAACATTAGTGCGATCATTTCCCTGTTGCATTTTGATAAATGAGAGTGCAAATTTAGGAGCAGTAGCAGTATCGTCTCCTCATCCGGGTAGTCCTTTTTGTTTTGTTTTCCTTACAGTCTGTGTTTCCAATTTCTGAATCGCAATGCTGCTCTCTCTCTCTCTCTGCCCTCCAAGATAATACTGACAATATTATGGCCCTGTGGAAGTTATCGCACCAAAGGCACAGTTTTAAGTTCCCGTTTTAACAAGTTATGCCCGGAAAATTGATTTAAAGTTGGATTGATGTTTTAGAAATAGACAAAATATTTAATTTTAATAATAGATGAATATTCATTTCATATCTTCTTTAACCCATTGATGCCTGATGTTACGTTGCGCAACATTTGCCCTGGCGCCAGGAGCTGCATCATGCAACATTCAGGCTCATGAGATTTCAGATAACTTTATTAAAAATCTCTGTTTGTTTGAGATGAATGAACACATGCTAATGGAAGATGAGGGTCTTAGCGTTTAAATGCAACGTACAGCATATTATTTCTGGTTCAGAAGCTGGAAAAGGTTTTTATAGGCTGAGGGAAGCTTTTCTTAAAAAGGGGCTCAGGCATTCAGCACCCTTTTTTGCAGGTGCGTTAGGCGTCAATGGGTTAAACCCTGCCTTCAGTAATTAATGCAATCCAATTTCTTCTTCACAAAAAGCCAACATTTGTTGACAAAATCTGCTGATGAATTTCGCTAATTGCTCCAGGAAAAATTTGACTAGAGCCAGTGGAGGCAAATCCGGAATACCAAAGTAGAGTGGAAAGCGAGATTAAGGAAGTGCTGATTTACTGTATATCCTAGTTATAGTGGGTCATGTTGGATTAAGTGTTGTCCAATAATAATTTGCCCACCATATCTTGCGGCACCCACACTTCCTACTTCTACTGACACTGCAGTGGCCTCTACCAGGACCACAATTTAGTTAAGCCTATTGAGTTTGTATAAACATTGACTGCAGTTACAAGCAGGGATTATTCCAAGCACTCTGTTTGGGCTCAAGTCATGTAAATGCTATTCATTCCCGAATGTGGCCATATTCCAGGAATATTCCGGTAGCACAGCGCTCCTTCACATACAGCAAATGGAATATTCCGGAACTTGTTTTAAACACAAATCCTGACAAGATTCTGTTTGAAACCAGAATACTCCCTGCATGTAACTGCACTAAATATGTCTATATAGCAGAGATGGACAACCCGGCTTCATTTTAAGCTTATCCTATCTTAAGCTTAAACTTCAGTCCAATACCTCATATTTGATTTAGCCACCGACTAATTGACTGGTAATCAGCATAGCTCTTTAGCCAGGTACAGTTGGAGAGTGCTTTAACGAGAACCCCTGTCTTCACCTCACAGGCACAACTTATTGATTTCTTTGTAAAATATGGATATTGTGCTAAATATTGGATTGCCTTGCGCTGAATATTGGATGGTTGTATCTGAAGTTACTGGAGGTAAACAAGTGCACCGTTATGTTATGCCTTTTTACAGTTAAAGTAATATGATGCCGCAGGTGTAACCATTTCTAATAGAAAAGTATTTTCTGTGTGTCTTGATGTACTATTAAATAAGCAACCAATATATTATTAATTACTTATGGAACCATGATGCTGTATTGATATCCAAAAGCAATGATATTTTACTACCAACACCCAATCTTTTCGATGGCCTCTCTGTTTCTTCAATTACACAGCATAAAACCGTACCATTGGGCCCAGCAGAAAACTGTGCGCCACTTTAAAAAGCAACCAATCTCTATGATCTAATACTGCATTACACCACCACCACTACCACGGCAGCTGTGTGGAATTGTGTTCTGTGTCTACCAAACATCATAAATAGTGTATGTAATGGCGTTAAGTTATATGGTATGGCGCTGAGACACTGTGGCCTACTGTACTATTGTATCTCTACATTACGTTGCATTTTACTGCCTGTCTCTAAATAATTAAGCACTATACAGTATGATTGCGGCAATGCATAACGTGGATACCATGGCAACAAGGCACGTGTGTACTCATAGGGGTCGTCTCATGTTACACTAACAACCAGTAGGCCTGCTATCATATCAATGGTATGGCTTTACTCTCCAAGGACTGAGCAATATGGCAGGAAGCATCATGGAAAAAAAGATCTACGTATAATGTATACCGGTACACAGGGGTGAAAGTAGTTTTCGTTTCTTACCAGTGCTACCCCCCACCACCACCCGCAAACAAACAATAGACAAACAAAAGAAACATGAGAATTACATATCTATAATAGCTGCATGACTATTTCGGATGTCTCTTCGTAGGAGGGCACTTGTCTGAAATGGAATAGCGTGGTTGTACTGAAACAGCAGACTTTACTTTTTTAAAATGTGGGATTTTGGACAGCATTAAACCTATACTCTTACCCGTACTGCGCACCAGCTGTACATTTTATACAGGTGCTGTGCACCTGTGCGCACCTGTGCGCACCCGTGTACTTTGACCACTGCCGGTACATCATAGAACATAAAGGTCATAACATAGGGTTATTCAAAAAGAATTATGCGATATGTACACATGAACTCGTTTTATTTTCTGTGTTCAGTGTGGCTATCACTTAGTTGCAGCATGGGCAACAGCAACGCCACCGTAGAAGTCCTCCCATACACCTACTCTGCTGTAACTACTACTACTGTAATAAAATATTTTTTTAAATATAATGTAATATTTTATGTCAACGCACCGCATTGTTTCAAGAATAGGATCATGTCGTTGGCTCTGAGTTACCTGCCACCATTCAAATGCTGGTGAATTCAGATTGGCTGGCAGAAAAGACAACTTTCTTACCACTTACTTTCCTTTACTTAGTACCTACTTGCTCTGAGTCGGTGTGGGTGTGTGATTAACACCTACTAGTCATTTGGGCTGATGATGAAAAGTTCATTCAGAGCCGTGTTATCGTAGGAAGTGCCATGACAATGAAAGCCCACCTGGTAAACTCCCATTGTCATTGAGATGCAGCACTCCACAGCACACAGGGAAATTGCATTTAGGCTTCACCCATGTTAATGTACTGTAACAGCTAATTAACCAGAAAGGTGAACACTAGGCCTAAATAATCAACATGATCTCCAAAAATTCCGTGCTCCTGGACACGGATGTTAAGGACACAAAATCTGTGTCCAGGAGCACGGATTTTGCCAAAATTCCGTGCTCCTGGACACGGAATTATTTTCCGTGATGGACACACAGAAGTGCTCTCTCTATACTCCCATAGCTCTATGTTTCCACAGTCTTGTGTTTTCTCAGGATTTTTCTAATATCAAATATTTTTTTCTCAAAAAACATTTCTTACTGACAGGTTAGGGTTAGGGATTGTTTTGGTCTGGGCACAGCTAGTTTTCTTTCATTCATTATATGAATTTGATAGCCTATCAACCAACTGGAAAAGGTATTTCTCAAAAATATATCTTTAATGACAGGTTAAGGTTAGGGAATGTTTTGGTCAGGGCACAACTTAAATTGCTATAGCATTATTTTGTTTAGGATTAGTATTTGGTATGTATTTTCTAATGATAGAATTAACACAGTGCTGTGGTAAAAGCCTATTAGAAAGCACTTCCGTGTGCCCATCACGGAAAACAATTCCGTGTCCAGGAGCACGGAAAATAATTCCGTGTCCAGGAACACGGAATTTTGGCAAAATCCGTGCTCCTGGACACGGATTTCGTGTCCTTAACATCCGTGTCCAGGAGCACGGAATTTTTGGAGATCAGGCCTAAATAATTGTCTGTGTAGTTACCTAATTTTGCCTGAGTTTAGGGAGTTGCATAGCTACATGACCTCCTAGGGACTTAGGGAGCTGCATATCTGCAGGAAAACACTTTTGTGCCCGCCCGACTACACAACAGATATTGTATAACCTTGTTTTTTTCCAGCAATGAGATTAGTGGATACAGTAACTTCCAGGTTAGGGTGACCATCTCCCTGACAGCAAAAAGGAGGACATGTTTTAGGACGGGGGGTGTCCCTCAAGAAAATGTGTGTTTCTTAGATGCAATTTCATGCATTTTAATCAATTAGGCGTCTGGCTTTATACTGTACCTTAAGCCGGACAAGGCACTGAAAAGACACCCGAGTCCAGGTCGTGTCAAGCATCTTTTTGATAGCCCTGTATTTGTTTTTTTTGTTTTTTTTTTAACTCTGCCTTTCCCGGTATTTCAGACTGCCTTGTAGCTGTGACAATTCTGCCATGTGATCAATTAGATATGCACAAACACAGATCATCAGGATTGACCTGGAATTGATCACGATCACAGCCTGCGATCAATTAAAGCAACTCTAAGTAGTTTTTTTTCAGCCTTACAAAAATGTGAAATCGTTTCATTGATTTATCAGTTTGTCACATGGTGAGACGTTCTCTTGAATTCCCTCTGCTGTCCGTCATGAGTTGTCATGATGGGTGAGCCATGATCCTTTTATAGTTGGGAAGATCATTTTGTTTCTGACCTGTAGTAGGACAATCGAAGAAGAAATCTTACTCTGTGTTACTTTAAAGGTGCGCTGTGTAATATTTTTAGTAGTTCATTTCCAGAATTCATGCTGCCCATTTACAAATGCTACCTTTTTAACAAATACTTTACAGCGTTGCATTTTACATTTGCATACATGAAAAGGGGGATCTTCTCCATGGTCCGCCATTTTGAATATCCAGAAATAGGCTTTTTTTTCTGCAAAAATGACTGTCCTTTGGTCATACTAGTAAATATTGCTTTATTATTTATTAATATTCATGAAATGTTTTGTCAATAGGCAGCACAGTTTCAATGAGCAGCATAGTTGCAATAGCCTGGCCACAATCGTACACGGTGCACCTTTAAAGGGACACTGGGTGAAATGTGTAGTAGTTTATTTCCAGAATTCATGCTACCCATTCACTAATGTTACCTTTTTCATGAATACTTACCACCACCATCACATTCTAACTATTCATTATGACTGGAAAAATTTCACTTTTCATACATGAAAAGGGGGATCTTCTCCATGGTCCGCCATTTTGAATTTCCAGAATTTGCATTTTTAGCTGCAAAAAAAACGGTACTTGGGCCATAATAGAAAATATTAGTTTATTACTTTGTAAACTTTCATGCAAATATCAAATTTGGCTATAGGCAGCCCAGTTTCAATGAGCAGCATAGTTGCAGTACCTTTTTTGACCATTTCATGCACAGTATACCTTAAACTGCCCAGCCCTTCAGTAGGTGGGCATTCAGTTTGATGATTTTTATGACGGAATCTTATGTGAATTGCGTTTTTTAAGTACTTCCATGCAACTTTTTTCCAAAGAGCTTTGTAAGAGATTCTGTAATGTTCCTACACAAACATCAGGTGGAACTTGTGGGAGCAGCAAAAAAGATAAATTACAAAGTGGTGTATCCACCATTTTTGACTTTTGCATTTTATTATTGGAAATTACTGTTCAGATGTCCTATCATCCATGTGTGAATTCTTGCCATACAAATATTATGAGAACATAGTTTCTAAACCTACTGTATATAAAATGCAATACATTTTACAATGCAATGCAATGGAATGCCCAATACAAAAATGTAAATTTCCCCAAATGTTCCAAGATGGATATCGGCCTACACCATTTCGCAATGAAACTCTCCTATTTTGAATTCCTGTTTGCTATAAGAGTAAAGTGTCATGAAGTCAGGTGATTAGTGCAGTCCCATTGAGCTCCCATAGACAGGACAGCTGGTAGACTCTTCCGCTTGTTATTACTCACCTCTGATTCTCTCATCCGTCATTCCTCCCACCCCCCCCCACCCCTCTCTCTCTCTCTCATCCCTCATTCCTCACCTCTCTTTCTCTCTCTCTCTCTCTCTCTCTCTCTCTCTCTCTCTCTCTCTCTCTCTCTCTCTCTCTCTCTCTCATCTCTCATTCCTCATCTCTCTCTCTCTCTCTCTCTCTCTCTCTGCTTCTCTCTCTCAGTCCCTCTATCTCCCCCCCCCCCCTCTCTCTCTCTCTTCTCCTTGTGCCGTTTCTTATTTGTCCTGTTGTTCTCATTTGCCCTTAATCTCCTCTGGCTCTATCTACCATCATCACTTTTATTGTCCTCCCCCGCTCTCGCCTTGTTGCTTGCTCTGGTTTTTTTCTCGCTCTGTTTCCCTCTCTCACTAGCTCCATCTCTTTCTCTGTCTCTCTCTCTCTCCCTCACACCCCCCCCCCCCCCCCCACACACACACACACACTGAAATGCACACACACATCTTTTCATATCTGCCTATAAGCACACAAGCACACACACACACACACACACACACACACACACACACACACACACACACACACACACACACACACACACACACACACACACACACACACACACCTATACTGGCACCAACATGCACACGCGCACACACACACACACACACACACACACACACACACACACACACACACACACACACACACACACACACACACACACACACACACACACACACACACACACACACACACACACACCTCTTCATATCTATCTACAAACACACACACACACACACACACACACACACACACACACACACACACACACACACACACACACACACACACACACACACACACACACACACTTACACCCAAGCTCACTGCCTTATTCTGCGTTTCTGCAGGCAATCTGAAGTTGAGCACTACGTCTCCAGAGTTGCCTCCTACAGCTGAGGGCGCCCAGCCTCAGAAGGACCTGCCCAATGCCCATTCCCAACAGCAGGTGGCAGCCACCAGGTGCGTTGACCTGTGTGTGTGTGTGTGTGTGTGTGTGTGTGTGTGTGTGTGTGTGTGTGTGTGTGTGTGTGTGTGTGTGTGTGTGTGTGTGTGTGCGTCCTTGTGTCCATGTGTGTGTATCGGTGTGTGTGTGTGAAATATTCTGTTACTCTGCTCTGCTCTACTCTACTCCTCTCCTCTATTCTGTGTGACCTGTGCGTGCGTGCCTGTGTGCGTGCCTGCGTGCGTGCGTGCCTGCGTGCGTGCGTGCCTGCGTGCCTGCATGCGTACCTGCG
>NC_085858.1:45850896-45855896 GCF_034702125.1 Engraulis encrasicolus | reverse complement strand
GGCAGAAAAGAAAATAATTGTAATACAATGTATAAAGTGCAGTGACGTTTCCATATCATTGCACCTGCAGTGGCAGACATTTAGAAAAAAAAATGAATAGTTTACTTCGACTGCGTATGATGTCCTTTTCATGAAGGGTTTGCCTTTTAAGCATTGTGACTCTTACTAGCATTATTCATAGCCCCAATGGGACGACTATGGCAGCTAACTAGGATAGCCTACCATGCGTTTCATCCTCATAGTTTAGCGCGTTTGACTGGCTGCGTGTAGAGCTAGTTGTCTTTTTGACAGCGGATAATTCACAGTCTCATCTGTACTCATATCAGATTAACTTTGTTGTTGCCGATATATATATTCAAGAAATAAGTTAAACATGGGTTGCATTTGGGTCACGGATAGGCTATCCCTGGCAGAGCCAATTTATGCCACGTCTTGTTCTGGGAAGCAGTGTTCTGATGGGTGGACTCATGGTCGATAAATGCCGTTTCGACGTTTGTTTCACTTTCAAGGCTTGTTACTGTGTGACGCTATTTCTGCTAACTGGAATAGTGTGAAGCAGCAACAGTTGTGTGTGCGCTTGTTTTTGAGTGGCTCAACGTCTGTGCCCATCTTCTCGGACTATGCGTTTCGTTTGAGTTCAGTTCTAGCCTATTTGCGCACTGCGCACTCAGGACTGATGGGTGGGTGATTTGCCTTGATTCGAGTGGAAAGCTGCGCGACAAGCTTGGGAAAGTGTGTTACTTTTGTAAACGATAGACGTATGTCTGTGACTGTCGTGTCTGCTGCGTCCTGTCAGCTTGTAGAACACGTGCGCATAGGAAGAATCGGGGACGTTTTTTAAATCAATGGTAAGCGTGTGCTTGGCACCGCACATCGAGAAGCAAAAAAGTAGCCAGTAGTTTTCAAAACGGTAGAACACAGAGGTAGACATACCGCACCCTGTTTGTAAACGCCAACAAGTTATTTGTAACAGGATGAATACTGAAAAAGGCCTAAGGGTGAAAAACATACAAATAATTAAAGCTAGTTTTCTCCCTCTGATTGCTATGATCAGGGCTTTTTAAATGTCAGAAATACAACTGCAAGCAATGCGCACCAGTGCTTTCACCAGAACAGTGTTTGCCCATTCTAATGTGAAAGACAAAATATAGCCTACTACTACAACAAAAAACCCCATAATGGGATCACTCACTGTATCAACACATTGCAATTCCAAGTCAATAATTCTGTGAGGTCAGCTACCATTTTGAAGCAGCATTCATTGTGAATCCATTCTGCATGATGTTGTGAACAATTCATAAACAATGGGTAGAAATAAGAGGAAATAACCAAAACATGCCCCAAATTTCAGTTCAATCTTTGCAGTCTGATATACAGTGCCCTCCATAATTATTGGCACCCCTGGTTGAGATGTGTTAAAAGCCTTAAAATAAATTCAGTGTTTATTGCAGAAGAATACTGTCACACTGAAAATTGTAGGAAAATGTAGCCTTCAACTCAAATGAATTGTAAGAAAATAAAAAAATCCCTGACTAAAAAAAAAATATTTTTCATTAAATCACCTGTTCCACAATTATTGGCACCCTTAACAATTCCCAGGAAATAAATATAATTGAAGCATTTCTGTCATTTCTACAGTAGTTTACAAAGTTTACCAGAGTATGTAGGAACATTTAATTAGTAATTCATCACTTCCTGTTTCCCTGGGGTATAAATATGACGTGACACCGAGGCCATTTCTCTTATCCACTCTTAAACATGGGAAAGACAAAGGAACACAGCATACAAGTGAGGCAGATGTGCGTCGACCTTCACAGGTCAGGCAGAGGCTACAAGAAGATTGCCACTCAACTGCAGCTGCCCATATCCACTGTGAGAGGAATAATTAAGAAGTTCAAAACAACTGGAACAGTGGTAAACAAGCCTGGACGAGGACCCAAGTTTATTTTGCCACCACGCACAGTGAGGAGGATGGTAAGAGAAATCAAAAGATCTCCAAAGCTCACTGTTACAGAATTACAACAAATGGTAGCATCCTGGGGTCACAAAGTCTCCAAATCAACCATCAGGCGCTGTCTACACGCCAACAAGCTGTTTGGGAGGCATGCACGGAGAAAACCTTTCCTCACTCACAATCATAAACGCAAGCGCCTGGAGTTCGCCAAGCGGTATTGGGGCTTCAACTGGGACCGTGTGCTTTGGTCAGATGAGACCAAGATTGAGCTTTTTGGCAACAAACACTCTAAGTAGGTCTGGCGTACCACGAAAGATGCGCATGCTGAAAAGCACCTCATACCCACTGTGAAGTATGGGGGTGGGTCAGTGATGCTGTGGGGCTGTTTCGCTTACAAAGGCCCTGGGAACCTTGTTAGGGTGCATGGCATCATGAATGCTTTGAAATACCAGGACATTTTAAATCAAAATCTGTTGCCCTCTGCCCGAAAGCTGAAGCTGGGTCGTCACTGGGTCTTTCAGCAAGACAATGACCCTAAACATATGGCCAAATCTACACAGAAATGGTTCACCAGACACAAAATCAAGCTCCTCCCATGGCCATCTCAGTCCCCTGACCTCAACCCCATTGAGAACCTGTGGGGTGAGCTGAAGAGGAGAGTACAGAGGAGAGGACCCAGGTCTCTGGATGATTTAGAGAGATTCTGCAAAGAGGAATGGCTGAAGATCCCTCTTTCTGTCTTTTCCCATCTTGTGAAACATTATAGAAGAAGATTAGGTGCTGTTTTGTTGGCAAAAGGGGGTTGTACAAAATATTAACACCAGGGGTGCTAATAATTGTGACACACATTATTTGATGTCAAATAATTATTTCTTTATGTGGGATTTTTTCCCCACTGAATAAATGCACTTGTATTGAAGGTTGGATTTTTCTCTTTTTTTTCCATTAAGGTCCCATATTATTTAGAAAAAAAATAAAATAATTGGAAGCTAAAAAACACATCTCAACCAGGGGTGCCAATAATTATGGAGGGCACTGTAGTATCCATTATCCCTCCATTCTCGGCCAGTTCTAGTCAATCTGGTGAGCGGCCTAGGCCTGCCCGCCCTCTTTCCTTTTTTTGTATTTAGAAATTGGCATCTGTAAACATAGCATTGTAGGCCTACATCTGATTGAGCACATCTGATCTAGTACCTACAGGTACACTCATACTGAGTCTATATAGGTCTACTGAGTGTATAATGAATATTCATTGTTCATGTGAAGTGTAAAGATTTATGTTGGTTGAAGTTCTGATTTTGTGGCACTTTTTGGTATTACTGGCGCCCTCAAGACATAGGCCTATTCTGCTCTAGGCGACTGCCCCGTCTGCCTATGCCGCTGGCTCTGGCACCATTCCTTGCATGTATGTTTCGTCATGAGGGCAGAGCCTGGCTACATTGGTTTTCGTAGGGTTACGGAGTGATACTCGATCGGGTGCCTAACCGGTAAAAAAAGTTCAGTCAGATTACTTTTTTTTGCTTTAATCCCTGATACACACAATCACAAGGACATACAAAAATACACACACAAAAGCACAGAAATTGCCATGTACCCTGGACAACTGTGTAGCACACATGATTTCATGCACTCAGGGACACACATGCAAACAGTGCAGTGACTATGAATAGTGAATTTGTAGAAGTGCCCTCATATTGGAGTGTCATTTCGCCCCATTCAGGCTGCCTCAACAGGCAAGCTGGGCCCGCAGCGCGAAGGCCATTTGGGCATACAGACTCTCCATCAAAGCCTCTGTCTGTATGAGGGTCTGGGAGAAGGGATCCATCCAGTTTTCGTGTCAGTCCTTGCCAGGGATGGACTTGGGGAGAAATAAGACCTGGGCACTTATGGCTTATAATTAGCACCCCTCATAATTAGCAGCGCAGAACTGACTCACCGGTGGGCCCTGCACCCTTGTGGGCCCCTGTTTTCAGAAATGTAAAAAAAATAAGAAATAAAAATAGGGGCCCACGAGGGTGCAGGGCCCACCGGGAAATGCCCACTATGCCAGATGGCCAGTCCAGCCCAGCCCTGGTTCTTGCCTACTTGCACAATCATGATCAGCTCGGTGTTTGTCTGCAGGCAGTTGGATGTGTATCCGTGTGCGTGTTGAGAGAGTGTGACATTCAGCTCAATAAGGCTATGGAACATAACAGCCTTATAGTACTAAGGTTTACAATTTTATTGTAAAGATGTTCATTACACACAAAACCTTAACATATCACACAATTTTCAACACTCACACAAATTGCATGAATTTCCATCAAAGCAACAAAACTATATATTGTATACTCACTCGCAGCCTTGGGATGGCAGCCTGTGAAGGACTCCCCTTTCTCTACATCAGTTTCTGTGGCCTGCACACAGCTCTCTACTTAACACAAAGCTCAGTTGCAAATGGTGTGTATAACGTGTGTATAAGGGGGGCGTTGGCAGGCGTGTGATGAGGTCAAGGTGTTACGGTAAGGACACATAGCAGGCGAAGCGAGGCGAAGAGAGGCGAAATTCAGTGACAGCTGAACCGTCATCAGGTCGTTGCCGCAAATCAAATGGAATGAGACAGTTGTATTGTTGATTTGATTGGGCCGCTGCAGGCGAATTTGCTCCTCATTTGCATAATATTAAACTTGGTTTAATGATTTCGCTTCGCTTCGATCCGCTCCGCTCCTGTTCGCTTGCATTCGCTTGCCTTCGCCTCTCTCATAGGAATGAATAGCAAAGTTAGCTCCGCTTGGCCAAATTCGCGTCTGTGTGCCTACCGTTAGGATGTTAGGCCGTGCGGCATGGAAAGCAGGACAGCGAGGCAAAAGATGACGCTTTTTTTCCCTTTATTCTCCTTGTCATGCCAATGTGGTGCAAGACAGTAACGGGCTACCGCACCGTTACACAAGGGGAGTATTTGTTCAAAAAGGTTGAGAACGTCTGCTTTAAGCCTGTTTTTAACTGTGCACACAATGATACAAAGTGCAGTATTCACAATCTGCCTTTGTGTGTGTCCGTGTGTGTG
>NC_085858.1:45835896-45840896 GCF_034702125.1 Engraulis encrasicolus | reverse complement strand
AATAAAGATATCTTAATGTCGCTAGCGTAGCGCAGCACAGCACAGCACAGCGCAGCACAGCACAGGACATGGCGGGTCTGATGCTATAGCATGACAGTTCGTTTGACGAGGCGACGGTGGCAAAAGGCCTGATTTGAGGGCCTAATTTGATTATCGGGTGCGGGCTGAAGCCTTGTTTAAAAGATGAATCCCTGTCTCTCTCTCTCTCTCTCTCTCTCTCTCTCTCTCTCTCTCTCTCTCTCTTTTTCTAGCTATTACTTTCTTTCTCTCTCTCTCTCTCTCTCTCTCTCTCTCTCTCTCTCTTTTTCTAGCTATTACTTTCTTTCTCTCTGTCTGTCTGTCTCTCTCTCTCTCTCTCTCTCTCTCTCTCACTCTCTCTCTTTCTAGCTATTACTTTCTTTCTCTCTGTCTCTCTCTCTCTCTCTCGCCCTCTGTCTCTCTCTGTCTCTCTCTATTTCTAGCTATTACTTTCTTTCTCTCTGTCTGTCTCTCTCTCTCTCTCTCTCTCTCTCTCTCTCTCTCTCTCTCTCTCTCTCTCTCTCTCTCTCTCTCTCTCTCTCTCTCTGTGGATATAATTATGTGGCATTATCCTGCTGACGCTGCTGATTAAGTGAGGTTTTGAAATGGATAAGAGTCTGCCTGTTATTATTGTCATTTCCATTAGAATCCTCATCACCAGCTGGATTTAAACACGGGCCTCTATTGCGGCCGTTATACTTTAATATTATATGGCTGCTGTCTGTGTTTTTGTGTCTTTTGGCTTTCTGATTTTCTGTGTAGTTTTTTTGTTTGTTTATTGTCTCTGCTTGTGTTTGTGTTTGTCTTTTTCTTTCTCGTTTCCATTTTCGTTCTTATTATCTTTGTCTTTCTCTGTATTCTTACCTTTCTCTTTCTCTTGATTTCTCTTTCTCTTTATCCGTTTCTCTTTCTTTCTTTCTTTCTTTCTTTCTTTCTTTCTTTCTTTCTTTCTTTCTTTCTTTCTTTCTTTCTTTCTTTCTTTCTTTCTTTCTCTCTCTCTTTCTTTCTTCTCTCTTCCCCCAACCTTCTGTCTCTCTCTCCCAGACCCGTATGTGAAGGCTTCGCTGATCTGTGACGGGCGTCGGCTGAAGAAGAGGAAGACCTCCATCAAGAAGAACACGCTCAACCCCACCTACAACGAGGCCCTGGTCTTCGACATTCCAAACGAAAACATCGAGAATGTTAGCGTGATCATCGCCGTCATGGACTATGACTGGTGAGTGTGAGAAAGATTATTTGTATGTGCGTGTGTGCGTGGGTGCGCGTGCACGTGCGCGTGTGTGCAGGTGCGCGCGCGTGCGTGCGTGCGTGCGTGTGTGCATGCTTGCGTGTGTGTGTGTGTGTGTGTGTGTGTGTGCGCGCATGTGTCAGCTTACATCTCCTCCATTAACACTGACCTGGCGCTGGCTCAAAAACCAGGCTAGAATTAGTGAGTTTGCACAATCTTGCGTTGTAGCAATAATGTACGACCACTTATCCATGAAATTTGATGCTGTTGACAAAAGATGTAAATACCTAAATGTCCTCATATTGTGTATGTATGTTTGACGGAGATTAAAAAACAGTTGAGACTGAATGAATGCAAGAGAAAACTATTAGAGGTGAAGAGAGAAAGAGGGGAGCAGAACTAAAAAGAGAAAGTTGAAGGGAGGGATGTGAAGAAAGAGTTAGAGGAGATAGATGACAAGAAAGAGAAAAAAGACATAGAAGATTAAGACACAGAAGATAAAGACAGATAAAGATAAAGCGACAGAACTCCAGAGAGAATGAGAGAAAAAAAATTAGATGTGTTGTACATGTTAAGTAAGCGAGAGAGAAAGAAAGGCAGAAAAAGAGGAAGAGATAGAGTGACAGAGAGCAAGAGATTAAGAGAGAGAGAGAACGAGCATGCAAGACATAGCTACTGAGATAGACAGAAAGACATATACAAAGCGAGAGAGAGAGAGAGAGAGAGAGAGAGAGAGAGAGAGAGAGAGAGAGAGAGAGAGAGAGAGAGAGAGAGAGAGAGAGAGAGATGAAGGTTGAAAATACAGAGAGCCAGAGGAGGACTGTAGGGTATTGCCCATTCCCTAATGGCAGAGTAATGGGGCTATTTTCTCTTCTTGCATTGCTATTGATTCTGGGCACCAGAGGGGTGCATGAACTACATCTCCTGCCTGGGCTGGCCTGGAGGAGAAATAGGGCCCCGGCACTTTTGGCTTAAAGGGGCCCCCCTCATCATTAGCGGCACAGAACTGACGCACCGGTGGGCCCCGCACCCTCGTGGGTCCTTATTTTGAGAAAAACAAAAATATATATTATTATATATTTATTTTTTTAACATATCTGAAAAAAGGGGCCCCACAGGGGGGTGCGAGCACGGGCGGGGAAATGCCCGCTATGCCAGATGGCCAGTCCAGCCCTGTCTCCTGCTCAAATGCCGCTTCTGCGTTGGTGCTGGTGCTGATGGTGTGGTGGTGGTGGCTATACGTATGGGAGACAGACTAATAGTGCTGTTTTTAATGGCCCCCCAAGACGAGCCCAGTGCTCCTTCAAGCTTTGTGTACACCAAGAGCGAACTGCGCGACCTGAGCCGCGGAAGTCATTATTCCCTATGGAGGGAAGGCGAATAAAGCTACCAGAGTGAATTCGCCAGGAGCGAAGCTTCTTGAGCGACCAGAGCGAATTTTGACGATTAAACTCAAGCTAATCTTAAGCGAATTCGCTATGACGCGGTTCGGCGAAAACCAATTGGAACGTTCATATTGACGAATGTCCCAGGCTGTCAAGACAGAGCCGTTATGTGATTAGCTGAATCAAACATGTCAATGCAGCATCCAGAGCGAATAAAGTGAATTCATGGCAAAACTTCTTCAACCACCCCAGCTACCTGCTACATACACACACAGGCACCCACCATTAGGGAAGCCGACGGTACAGTGGGGGACTATAACAGGTTAGTTGTCCCAGGCCGCAGGAAGAGGAGGGGGCACAGAATTGGGTCCTCATTACATTATATTGAGGTTTGGGGCCTTGTCAGTTGACTTTGTCCTGGGGCCTGGTTAAGACCCTGGCTACCACTCCACTCCACCTCTCACCTTTTGTGCGTTCCAATATGTGACCTTGCGTCCTCCACTTGTGCTTGTGACCTAGTACCAGGAAGTAATATTTCATGATGACATCACTGACAACAGCATTACATTTCAATATCTTACAAGAGCTCAATTGTAGAGTAATTTTCTCATTTGCAAACTGGATGGTGAATGAAGAATAGTCCCCCCAAAATTGTTTTGGCTAGGCTGACAGCGGGGAAACTTAATTGTTTTCTCCACGGAGGAGGGGCCAGGAGGCGGGTCGAGGCCACAAGCACAAGTGGAGGACGCAAGGTCACATATTGGAATGCACCCCTTGTGTGTGCCCACGAGAGCAGAGCAGAGGGACAGGTGGTTGCTGAGGGTGTGACAGAAACAATGGCGTCCAGGTTCCGGGTCTCTGACCACCGGGTTAGGCACCGTCTGTTGTTGTTTTGTTGTCGTTGTTGTTTGGTTAATCCGTTCGCCGTTGTTGTCCTTCTCTTCTCTTCTCTTCTCTTCTCTTCTCTTCTCTTCTCTTCTCTTCTCTTCTCTTCTCTTCTCTTCTCTTCTCTTCTCCTCTCTTCTCTTCTCTTCTCTTCTCCTCTCTTCTCTTCTCTTCTCTTCTCCTCTCCTCTCTTCTCTTCTCTTCTCTTCTCTTCTCTTCTCTTCTCTTCTCTTCTTATTCGCTATCTGGACAATAGGGCTGGGCAGCTGTTAACCAATCAGGAATTACAAGCTGTTAGTTTTAAGGCTGTTGAGAAGAAGACATTGTACAATCTGACTGTAAAGTGTTTGCCTTTTATTGTTCTTACTGTAAAGGCTGACCAGACACTAAGTGGAGGGCTCACTTCTCTAGTAACCAGGTAGCACCTCCAGCATGGAGAACACTATAAAAGCCCATTACGTAACAAAGCGCTCATGTGACCTTCAGTGGCGTGTGCTGCACTGTGCCATAGCCACAAATGTCTTTGTAGCTGAATTTAGACCTGATCAATCTAGTCGATGTGGGGTCTGCAATGTGCCTGATAATGTGTTTCATATGATTTGTGTCTGTGTTACTATAAGCTGCATAGTCTTTTTACCCTGCTGGACAAACTGTGTAGCCACTTTGGCCTCCGCTTCTCCAAGGTTTTCATTTTTGGGGTCAAGTAATCCAACAAAATGGGATTAATGTACACAGTGGTGAACTTTCTGATGGGACAAGTTGAAGTTGTGCATTTGGAAATGTAACAGACCTCTCTTCCACCTCCTCCTCATCCTCCCCTTCTCCCCCTCCTCTTTCTCCTCTTCCTCCTCCACCTCCTCTTCCTCATCCTTTGCTTCCTCCTCCCCCTCTCTTCTTCCTCTTCCTCCTCCACCTCTTCTTCCTCCTCCTTCTCTTCTTCCTCCTCCTCTTCCTCCTCCCCTTCCCCCTCTTCCTCCTTAAAAAAAGATGATGTCATGGGACAGTGTGAGATGGTAACAGGAAGTGCATGGGGGAGGATCAGGAAATGACCTCGGGCTGGAATCGAACGTGGGTCCCTGGCATAACAGTCGATGCCGTTACTGTTTGAGCCACCGCCGGGGTCCTCCTCCTCCTCCTGTGTCCCCTCTTCTCGTCTCACTCCCCCACCTCCTTCACATCTTTCCTCCTGTGTCCCCTCTTCTCTTCTCACTCCCCCACCTCCTTCTCATCTTTCCTCCTGTGTCCCCTCTTCTCACTCCCCCACCTCCTTCTCATCTTTCCTCCTGTGTCCCCTCTTCTCTTCTCACTCCTCCACCTCCTTCTCATCTTTCCTCATGTGTCTTGTTTTCCTCCCCCTGCCCAACACCTTTTGCTTTCATTAGGAAATGAATGTGTGACACGCTCGAGGATATCAGTTTTGTCCCCCCCCCACTCCCTACCTTATTACTATCTCCCTCTCCATCCCTCTCCTCCTCTATCCATTC
>NC_085858.1:45815896-45823396 GCF_034702125.1 Engraulis encrasicolus | reverse complement strand
TGACCATTATCGTACAGCCATACTTGATTTATTGATTTATTGATTTATTTATTTTTGTTGGTGGTGATGGATGGATCATCACAGATAAGAAGTTCTTTATCCAAGGGGCCCGTAGCAGGTTGATTGCGCCATGGATACACACACTGCCCTCTCTCACTGGCCACCCTGACAGACTTAAAAAACCCCTGGAGAACTTTCTAGATGACTCAGATTGAACAAAAAAAATAAATATATTATATATATAAATATATATATATATGAATCGCCAGAGGACCCTATCTAGGACGGACCTGCTTGGTTTTTGCGTGCACTTACTGAGAACCTATCCTTCAGGGAAAGGGAAAAAAAATTCACCATATTACTTTATTTTTGTATCATCCTGTTTTCGTTTCTGTTCTCTGTGTCGTCGTAGGTTCTCTCAGAGACATCTTTTTCCTTTTTCGAATTTAAAAGAAGATAAAAAATAATAATACTATGGAAGAAGTGTCTGCTCCCTCATCACCTCTGCGATGGGACAAGGACTACTGAAGGACACGTTGCCGTGGTTCTTTCTTTGTGTGTGTAGACCTACGTGTTCGTGGGTGTGTGCTTTACTTTCTTTTGTAATTGCTATGCGTTCTTTGTGTGTGCGTGTACGTATGCCTGTGCGTGTCTGTGTGTGTCGCTGTGACCTTGTGTATGACACGTTTCTGCCGCCGATGCAACCCCCCCACCCTTCACCCCACCCTATCTCCTTTATTCTACCCCACTTTCGGTTCTCTCTATTTCTATTTCTATTTCTATTTCTATTTCTGTATCTCTCTCTCTCTCTCTCTCTCTCTCTCTCTCTCTCTCTCTCTCTGCCTCATTTATGCCCCTTTCTCTCCCACCAGACCTCTTCTTTTCCTCGGACTCAAGAAACAACAAACAAACAAAAAAAAGAAATCAAAAAGAAAAAAAAACAAACAAACCTTGTGTCTGCTGTCCCGTGTCTTAGTCAAAAAAATCATTCTTTTTTGCCGTAGGATCCGCCGCACTTGCTAGAAGAGTGGGGGTGTAGGGTTACTTGTTTCTGGTCCCTCTCTCCGCTCCGCTCCGGCCACAACCCGGTGGCGGGGCTGTAAAACCACAGACAGCGTTAGAGTCTACGGTGGGTCTACTGTATGTTGTTTCTCTGGATGCAGCTGTCTGTCGTACAGTATCTTGCTGTAAAAGTGCGCCAGGCCTGATCAGTGTAACCGTTGTTTAGGGTGTTTAGTTCTTTCTGCATAAATGTGTTCTGTCTGTCTGAAAAGGTGAGAGAGAGAAAGAAATGAAGAGAGAGAGAGAGAGAGAGAGAGAGAGAGAGAGAGAGAGAGAGAGAGAGAGAGAGAGAAGAGAAAGGGGCAAGATCACACTGTAAGGTCATGGCATTTGCAGAACTAAGAAGGTGGGTGTGTGTGTGTGTGTGTCTGTGTGTGTCTGTGTGTGTGTGTGTGTGTGTGTGTGTCTGTGTGTGTCTGTGTGTGTGTGTGCGCGTGTGTGTATTTGTGTGTGTGTATTTGTGTGTGTGTGCGTGTGTGTATTTGTGTGTGTGTGTATTTGTGTGTGTGTGTGTGTGTGTGTGTGTGTGAGTGTGTGTATTTGGGTGTTTTTGTCTGGAGGTGGAGAGGGTTAAAACATGACAGGGAGAGGATTACACGAGGACCATAGCAACTCTAGAGCTGATCCACAAGAGAGGTGCTAAGCTACGATATCGCCATGGCACACACACACACACACACACACACACACACACACGGTCTCTTAAGGTCAAACAACATTCCCTTCACACTTAGGGGATGAAGGGGAGGTGGGAGCTGCCTGGCCGCATCAACACTCTCCATGTGCACTGCCCTGTCTGTCCCCTGTTGTTGCTCTGATGGTGGACGATGAGAAGAAAAAAGAAACACGTACAGTACCAAAAAATAAAGAAATAAACAAAAAATAGACTAAAATAGAAGGACACAAACAAGCGCCTGTCCTTGCATGTCCTGTGTAGTACACTGAACTGCCACCTCAGGCAACAACCCCTGACAGAAGCCCAGAGTGGAGAGACTGCACACACACACACACACACACACACACACACACACACACACACGCGCGCGCGCGCGCACACACACACACACACGCACACACACACACGCACACACATGCTCTCTCTCAGTCAACCTAAACTAAACGGGCCACAGCTTCGCAGCCACCCAGTGTCACCTTGCGCCTTTGTGTCACGCCTTGGTCACATGCACCTTGCACTTCAACCAATAGGATTATAAGTATCAGCGCTGCTGTTCCTCTCTCTGACCACCTCCCACACAGCCTTGGAACTGTATCCTCTTTTTATATACTTTATTTATTTATTCATTTATTTATTTGATTCTTTATTTGTTTGCTTGTTTGTTTGTTTGTTTGTCTATTTATTTATTTAAGTATTTACATATTTATTATATTTATTTTGATATTATTATTATTATTTTATGATTATTATTTTGATTATTTTTATGATTATTATTGTTATTATTATTTGATTTTAATTTAATTTTATTTGTTATATTTATATTTTTTACACAGTTAGTGCCATCACAAGCAGCTTCCAGACTTGTCACGGTCACTCTGTCCCTCCTGTTTTGTTTTTTTTGCCCCTAATATTCTTCTGAGTTGCACACCTAGTTCTTCCTTTTCCTCTCCCTTCACACCCTGCTGTCCTGTAGGTGTGTGTTACTGTTTCTTTTTTGGGGGGGTGATGTGTCATAGTGAAAACACTGAGGCGCTGTGTGGTGTGGTGTGGTGTGGTGTGGTGTGGTGTGGTGTAGTGTGGTGTGGTGTGCAGGGTCGGATTAACGCACAGGCTAGACATGGCTGCAGCCTAGGACCCCCCACCTGCCAGGGGCCCCCGTATGGCTCAAAAATTTAAAAAAAATTGCAGAATTGTGACAAGATGCCATGTTGAAATTTTCATCTGTTGTTTTGAGTACAGTTGGTGACTGATGACACTATGTGTGACACTAAATTTGTCATGAAATGTGCTTTCCGGGGGGCCCACACAGCAACCTGTAGCCTAGGGGCCCCAGAGCATCTTAATCCGGCCCTGGTGGTATGGTGCGGGAAACACCCCTGAAGCACCCGGCACTGGCTGACTCACTATGGCTAAAAAGTGTAAAGTAACAACTAGCTACGGGTGCAGAATATCAAAAAATGTATAAGGAGAAAAGGAGAAAAAATATTTGCACACTGCAAAAGCTCCCTTGTCGTGATTTTAATGTGAAAAATGGCACAACGTTTCGACCAGCAAGGTCTTCGCCAGGTGTCGAAACTTGCCATTTTTCACATTAAAATCACGTTAAGGGAGCTTTTGCGGTGTGCGAATATTTTTTCTCCTTGACTCACTATGGTTCACTCGTCCAGCATCATCCTCCACCCCCACCCCCCCTTTATCGTCCCACTCCCAAACGTCCCGTGAATCCAGTGGCTTGTTCCTGTCGTGTGACTGTCTGTCATGTGCTTGTCGTCGTTCGTTCGTTGTGTCTGTCTGTCCAGTTTTGCATGCAGAGCATTCCTGTCATGTGTGGTGGGCACATGTGTGTGGAATGGGGCGCAATGTTTGGAGGAGACCACCCCCAAGCCCCCCCCCCCCCCCCCCACTCCCCCCCAAATCTACACACCCTCAACCAATCAACTCCTTTGCTTGTAATATTGTCATGTCTTGTGTCCGTTTGCCCATGTCTCATAATGCAGCACTGTCCTCTTGCTGTATGACATAACTATTATCATGTTTTTTTTTTCCTTATATTTTGTTGCATTTTTGGTTCACTACTGGTTCTTCCGAGTGCTTATTTATTTGTGTGTGTGTGCGTGACGTGTGTCTGCTGTTTGTGTTTGCTATGGGCGTCACAGGCTGACCCTGATAGCTCGAGGTCATGCTGCAACCACAGATTGTTTTTCCTCTCTCTCTCTGTAACTTGTTGGTGTGCTTCTCCTCTCTCACACCACACACACACGCACACACACACACACACACACACACACACACACACACACACACACACACACACACACACACACACACACACACACACACACACACACACACACACACACACACACCTCCCATTCCCCATGTACCACCTCGCTCCCTGCCTATGCCTTCTCTCCCAGGGCTGCACTGGGGGACAAATAGGGCCTGGGCACTTTTGGCTTAAAAGGGACCCTCATAATTAGCGGCACAGAATTTACTCACCAGTGGGCCCCGCACCCATGGGGCCCTATTTTCAGAGGTGCAAAAAAAAATATGTAAACAATTTTATTATTTTTTCACACATTTCTGAAAATAGGGGCCCACGAGGGTGCGGGGCCCACTGGGAAATGCCCGCTATGCCAGATGGCCAGTCCAGCCCTGGCCTTCTCTCTGCTCCGCCTCATCTCCCATTCTTTCGCAGTTTCCCCTCTTTCACATTTTCACTTCACTGCTCTCCGTGATGACCGGTCATCTTTTAAAAAAGAAAAAACTGGGACAAACATCACAATTCCTATTGCTCCCTCTCTCTCTCTCTCCCTCTCCCTCTCTCTCTCTCTCCCTCTCTCTCCCTCTCCCTCTCTCTCCCTCTCCATCTCTCCCTCCCTCTCTCTCTCCATCTCTCTCTCTCCATATCTCTCTCTCTCTCTCTCGCTCTCCCCCTCCCTCCCTCTCTCTCCCTCTCCCTCTCCCTCCCTCCCTCTCTCTCTCCCTCTCTCTCTCTCTCTCTCTCTCTCCACCTGTCTTTCTCTCGGTTACTGGATGTGCCCCATTTCTCTCACTGTTTGCAACGGGATGCCAGTCATTCCCTCTCTCTTTCTTTCTCTCCCTCCCCTCTCTCTTTCTTTCTCTCCCTCCCCCCATCCCTCCCTCTCAGCACTGATTCTTTCTGGAGTCTCCCATGTTTCTCCTGCCTGTTTAAGTCTCTCTCACTCTCTTTCTCTTTCTCTCTCTTTTTCTCTCTTTTCTCTCTCTCTCTCTCTCTCTCTCTCTCTCTCTCTCTCTCTCTCTCTCTCTCTCTCTCTCTCTCTCTCTCTCTCTCTCTCTCTCGACTCCCTCGATGTCAGTGCAGTGCTGAATGAACCTTGGGGAAACGTGTTTGCATGCTTATATTATCATGGATGATGTCAACTAGATGCAATGAAAATTAAACAAGTGATGCTCAAAAAGCAAAAAACTGGCAATGATCTTGATACTAATATTACTAATATGACAAACAAAAAGGAGACAAACTGCAATTCTAGAGCTGTGTGATCCGATCCAGTGAAGAAGAAGAAGAACACTGTTAATATTGTAAATCTTCCTTCAGTGGGTACTCTGTTTTTTATTTTATTTTCATTTCTGCGTTTCTGTTCATTTTGTTTGTTACAGGTTTACGTTTTTCTATGAGTTCTACGAGACGATCCTGAAATTTGGAAATTAGGGCAAAGGTATAGTGTTTTTCCTGGTCAGGTTGGCCGTTTTAGACAGGAATAATATAAAAAAAATGTTGAAATAAATAAAAAAAATACTGTGAAGAAGGCGATGTACGGGTGATGACGAGGCTGAAGCTATGTTGACGCTGAAGCTGAATGTTGGCTTAAATAAAGGATATGTATCAAAGAAGGGGAGCTGTGTGTGTTTTTCAATCCCTGCTAAAAGGCAGATTAAGGTACCTGTATATGCATACTGTGTCTGTGTCTAAATCTGCACACCCTTTTTCTCTTGCTCTTGCTCCTGCTCTCTCTCTCTCTCTCTCTCTCTCTCTCTCTCTCTCTCTCTCTCTCTCTCTCTCTCTCTCTCTTTCTGTCCCCCATCTCTCGGTGTGCATTAAGTTGTGTGTAATTATTTAGCTACTTCATCATAAATTCTTTATTGAAGGCGCACTTTATCTAAATGCAAAGTAGAGCAGAGCTGTGCAAGTGCAGGCAGCTCAGTGAGTGGGCGAGTATGTGTGCGCGAGTGTGTGTGTTTGCGCGTGTGTGTGCGTGTGTGTGTGCGTGTGCGTGTGCGTGTGTGTTTGTTTAAGAGAGTGCCTCTCTTTCCATCAAACACTTTACCCTACCTCCTTCTCTCTCTCTCTCTCCTCTCTCTCTCCCCGTCTATCTATCCCTCCACTTGCCTCTATCTCTCTGCCTATTCCCTATGCACACTCACCTTTAACCTCTTTAATCTCCTGAAAGCGCCGCGATTTTTATGGCGCTCACTTAAGGCTGTTTTGAAAAACACGTTTTTCTTTTCGTAGTATATATATATATTGCCTTCATTATTTATTTCATTTTTTTAACGTTCTCTTGTTTATGTCTTTCCTCTGCACATATCTATGTGCCTCGGCTGACGAGGACATCCCAGTCCCTTGAATGCTGGGGCGTGGAAATTAGACATGGTTTAACCGAGCATGGCTCGGCTCTGTGCACTGATTCGGTGTCTGCCCTTGGCTGTGTGTGTGTGTGTGTGTGTGTGTGTGTGTGTGTGTGTGTGTGTGTGTGTGTGTGTGTGTGTGTGTGTGTGTGTGTGTGTGTGTGTGTGTGTGTGTGTGTGTGTGTGTGTGTGTCTGTGTCTGTGTCTGTGTCTGTGTCTGTCTGTGTGTGTGTGCGTGCGCGTGTGTGTGTGTGTGTCTCTGTGTGTGTGTGTACAACACCAATGGTGAGGCCACTGCTATTGGAGCACACACACATGCTGGGGCCCTCTCTCCATGTGGGGGTCAAATCCTGAATTCCACATGTTTTGACCCCTTTTGCTGGGGTAGTTTTGTTGTTATCCGTTACTGTAAAAGTAATTTCCTCACTGACAGGTTAGGGTTAGCGATTTTGGTTTGGGCACAGTTAAGTATTTTTTAGTTATTGTTTGGGTCAATATGAATGGAAGGGCCCCACAAAGATAGGAAGGGCCACGCAAGGGCCCCACAAAGTTATTAAGGTTGGGCTGTGTTCGTTTGCGTGCGTGTGTGTGTGTGTGTGTATGTGTGTGTGTGTGTGTGTGTGTGTGTGTGTGTGTGTGTGTGTGTGTGTGTGTGTGTGTGTGTGTGTGTGTGTGTAGTGTCTGTGTGGGTGGGTGGGGGAATCAGGAGAGTGTGGAGTGACTCCGAGTCTTAAGTCAAGACCAAAGAAGTGAAAATTAAGGGGGGAAAGAGCTGAGAGCTGTGTGATGTGTCTGTGTGTGTGAGGACGACTGATAACAAAAGAGGGAATCCAGCCACTGTATTATGTGTATACTGTGTTGTACTGTGTGTGCTTCTGTGTGTGTGTGTGTGTGTGTGTGTGTGTGTGTGTGTGTGTGTGTGTGTGTGTGTGTGTGTGTGTGTGTGTGTGTGTGTGTGTGCGCGCGCGCGCGCGCGCGCGCGCGCGCGTGTGTGTGTGTGTGTGTGTCTTAGAGGATGAAAGTGCTCAGGGCAAGAAAAAACAGCAAGAGAAGGTATAAAAGCCTTTTTACATCAAGCGCGCGCGAGAGAGAGAGAGAGAGAGAGAGAGAGAGAGGGTTGGAATTAGAGAGCGCTGTCGTGCATGCAC
>NC_085858.1:45765896-45808396 GCF_034702125.1 Engraulis encrasicolus | reverse complement strand
ACAGGAAATCTCTCCCATACTGTATGTAAATCACGCCCCAAGCAAAAACGCTCTCATGCAAGCAAATTTAAAGTGGAGCATAAAAAGCGAGAGGAAGTGGGAAAATGGTTGGAATTGCAATTGTTGGCCTAGTACTTGATATCTGCACTTGTTGTTCTGTTTACTTCTGTGCACTATGTACTGTATCTGCTAGTGATGCTGGCTATGATTATGTCCTCGTTTGTTAGTTGCTTTGGTTTTAAAGCGTCTGCCAAATGCAATGTAATAATATGATGTAATGTAACGTAATGTAATGTAATGTAATACTTCAGGAGAACATCCAGTGAACTTCATACTTACTTAATACTTATTACACTAGCTGTTAATGGCCATTTCTTGCACTTTTTAAAAATATATTTTTTTGGTCTTTTAGTTTGGTCTTTGGCAAGAAATGAGTTGAGAGAGAGAGAGACGGGGAAAGGATCAAGAAATTGGAAATTGGATAGAGAGAAATGTCATTTCATCTGTCTTGTAGGCCTATGACCTGTGCATATGAAGAAATTGACAATAAAGCTAACTTGACATGACTTGACTTGCTTGCTTGACTAGCTTGTGTAGGTACACCGATACGGCAACACAAGCACACAACTTGTTGTATTTGACACCGTACAGACATGAAGAATAAAGCTAGATTTATGCTTCGCTCGCATAGAATCTGCGTCCGTCCGTTTTCTGTCTATGCGAGTCCACGCCCCCCTCTCAGAGGCTCTGCGCCCGTCGTCTAGCGCCTCGAAAAAATTCTAACTATCCGTCGGACGGACGCGGAGTACGCAGACAAAAAGGCACTATGATTGGTCGTCTCGCTACTTCCTTGTTCTGTTCTTGTGGCAGCGCAATGCCAGTAGTTTGCGAGAGCAGAGCTGTATTCTGTTAAAAACTTTATTAATGCCTTGTGTGTAAATGTGTGTAAATACACGAAGCTAAGCTAAGTAACAAACAATGCATCAGTTGAACACTCGTGGCACAATGCCTGCGGTTTTACTACCGTTCCTCCACCGAATGTAAACACACATCGGCAGAATCAACTGTCTTTACATGCTTGCATTTTCTGCTCGTGAAAACAGACTGGGTATGTCAAATAATGATACCACTGCATTGCCTTTGCAATTTGTGTGAAAATACCTCGCTAACCGGGATAGAAAGCAACATTGCTTAATAATGACCGCAGTGCTTACAATGTAGTGAAAGTAGCCTAATCGCGCAATTTCAAATGTGGCTGGCAACGAGACCTCGGACCTCGCAGAGCTCGCAGATGCATGAATACAAAATTGGTTCGTGGCCACTCCCACGCGACTTTTCACGCTCGCAGTTGCTGAAGTCTAATCTGACCTTAAGGCTTTCAATATCATCATAAAACTCCAATTGAGACAATGTAGCTGTATGGTTGTGTGTTTGTGTGTGCATGAGAGAGAGAGAGAGAGAGAGAGAGAGAGAGAGAGAGAGAGAGAGAGAGAGAGAGAGAGAGAGAGAGAGAGAGAGAGAGAGGGGCAGACAGACAAACAGACAGACAGACAGACAGACAGAGAGACAAACAGACAGACAGACAGAGAGTGGTAAAGAGGATGGTGGACCAAAAAATACAAAAATACAGTCGAGGGAGTTTTTATCAGGGGTTCTCACTTAACTGTACAATTCAGAGTCTCTTTTGTGCTGCCTCCTAATCCCAGGCCCAAAGGCAAGCCTCAGTGAGTGAGTTCTCCGGGAACACAAACCTTGGCTGGGTTTACAGAGGGAGGGAGGTGGACTGACTGACTGACAGCATGTTAGCAAGGCAAGGGTCCAGGCAGTGTTTGCCAGCCAGCCCTTGTAACAGTAGTGTACTGTATCCGCGTAGAGACCCCTAATGCTGTGCCTGAAATTGGGTTAAACTGATGCGGCGGGGGGTGGGGGTGGCGGGCAGTGCATCCTTCCTTTTTCCGTGGGTGGCTTTGAGTGTGATGAGCTTTGATGCTCTTTGCTGTGTGGTGCTGTGCCGAGGCACACGGGTTGCCATGAGGGAATTGATTCTATTGTTGGAACGCGAGAAAACATCGCACAGCAGGAGCTCGGGCCCGGCAGAACAAACGCCAGGTTAGTTCACTGAAAGCTATATGCTACTCCAGATCAGGGCCCAATTCCGGGGGGCCCTCTCACCCTGGGCCCAGGACAACTGACCCCTTTGCACTCCACCCCACCCCCAATACCACCGGTTGGCTTCCCTGCTCCAGATTCACAACTCAAGATGGCCCAGACGATAACCCTCTCAGAGGAGTCCCAGTTATATTGTGCACTATCATGATATGATCATAATGAAAAACTGCAAAATGAAAAACATTTTTTTCCGTCCTTTTTCTCTCTGACTTTTTAATAAAGTAAAATGAGGTGAAGTAAAGAAGATGAGAATGTGTGGCAACAACAAAAGGTTTTTTATATATATCCTTTTTGTGCCTCTGACTGGATCAATTCTACAAATTGTATTACAAAGTCATTGCAGCAACAACAATGGGGGCTAAACATAGAGTTCCCCAGCAGCCTACATCACCTGAAATGAATCCGGGGGATGAGACGAGAGGCGAGTAACGTGGGGGAGAGAAAACCCCTTTACAGGGGGTGAACCTCTCTGGGGAGCGCAGAGCAGAGTGAACTTGTAACAGCCTGCCTACAATGAGGTTAATGTGATATGCGATAGCTTTTTGACATCACTCCTTTCTGTCCAAGGGCAGCTTGGTGACTTGCCAGACCAATAGATAGTATACCGTACAAGGCTTCATTATGTCAGCCAACAAAGAGGTTATGCCTTCTCTCTGCCTCGTCTACTCTGTTGGGTTGCTTCCCTGAAACTACGGTCCAGATTTTTGTTTTGTGATTGTGTGTGCATGTAGGTGTGTGTATAAGGAGGTAGGCCTATAAACAGACCATGATAGAACCAGTTCATTTGGATGCTGGATTCCACCACAGGCCACTGTCTGACTTTTTTTTAGAAGCATGCTGGTCTTTCGGAAAAGTCTGCTTGAAAAACATTCTTCTTCCTTTAAGAATGAGACTGCACAAAACAGTATAGAAAGTGAAAGGAGCCACTGTCATTGTGACATAGTACACACAACAGCAGAGCACACAACATCACATTCATATCTTGCGCAAGGGGGCAGCCCAGTCAGCAGTTAGCTGGGGCCTAATGGACAAAGCTTGGCAAAAAAAGCTATGTATGTAGGCTATACAACTTTTCAGGCAAGTGTTCGGATGTAGACTGACTTAACTGAGCATGCACACTAATTTTTACGTGAAATCGGGTGTACCACATGAATCAGCGTAAAAACCTGTTTATGCATGGATTGATCAATCTAAAATTTGAGATGCTCATACTGCACATCCTTCAATATTGGCCTAAAGTGCAGGGGGAAATCCTGGTTTGTGTTCGTAGTACGCCCCCCGAAGGACGTTTGCGGCCCTCCGATGAATTTTGAAGTGGCCCTCGAATCAAAAAGATTCCCCACCCCTGCACTATAACCACTTGCCCATGACTGCCCTGTGTAGCACTGGCGGAATAAAAAATAACATAACAAAAGGGCATTTTTCCTCCTTCAGCAAAGCATGTGTTAAATAAGTACCAGCCATTTTTTTTCTCTCAATGTTAAAACAGCACCAACACAGAGAAACAAAAAAAAATGCCTCCTGAAAAAGTGTCTCCTACTTCGTTTAGACAAAAAAGAGAGAAAGTGGCACACAGCCTCTCTCTGTTGCTGAAGGGCAGGCCTGGACTGGCCATCTGGCATACCGTGCATTTCCCGGTGGGCCCTGCACCATTGTGGGCCCCTATTTTCTGAAGATAGGGGCCCACGAGGGTGCGGGGCTCACCGGTGATTCAGTTCTGCACTGCTAATTATGAGGGGGCCCTTTAAGTCAAAAGTGCCTGGGCCCTATTCTCCCCCAGTCCAGCCCTGCTGAAGGGCACAGCACAGGCCAGGGCTAACTTACATTTTTCGCCCTGATAACTCAGCAGTCTTATCCTGATATTCATGCTCTTTCTTTAATATATTATAATTTATTCTGCTCCACTGAGAGAGCATGGTTTCACAAGAAGCCAGCCACAGGGATAAATGATGCACTCTCGTCTCATTCTGAAAGAGAGTGTCCCGTGCTCTTCACATCCACCTCACACACTCACTTGCGGCTGACTGATAGCTCTGTCTGCACAGCATACAGCAAGTCATTTCTTCAGAACTACGTATTTGCTGAATTCCAAATGAGCCTCTTCTCATCTGTAAGGAAGAGCATGGGTGACTTGGAGGAGAAGCTTTGAATGAATGGTTCAGAGATCTACTTCATGTAGGGCATGTGCTCCCTTTTAAGGGGGAGGTGGCCTCTTGAAAATGTGAGGCTGACCATGTAGTAGTAGCCTAGTAGTAGGTCAATGTTTTACTTGTCATTGCAGCACAATGCATTTACTAAAAAGCCTATAAACAGGGCCATATTAAGCCATTGTGGTGAACCCAGGCACTATACCTCACTGGTGCCCCCTTTATAAACAATATTTGCTAAGTTTGTGTCTTGTGGTGCCCCCTCACTGGACAAAAATGGTTGGTGCCCCTGGGCACTGAGCCGCTGGTTCTTTTGGATAATCCGGCCATGCTAAAAGTCATACTCTTGATGATGTAGGCCCAATCAAGGGTAGCCTAGGCCAATTTTAGTTGCTGTAGGCCTAGGCCTATCTGTGGTACACTTTGCTGCCATCGTGTGTTTGAGAATATTATTGCATGCTGATCAATGGCTTTGACACGTTGAAAGCCATTTTTTATTATGAGATTTTATTCTTTACAGTTAAGTGTGAATAAGACAATACATGATAAGAGATAAAGGCCTACTATTTTCAATGGGTTTTAGCTATAGGCTGTATGCCTAATTGTACACACACTCGCTCGTGTTTTTTTCTCTCTCGATGAATAGTTAAAACAGGTGTTGGGGTGATAACAGGAAACACACATTTGCACCTGTAGAGTACATTTCCTTTCAGAAATGTAGTTCCAGGCCATAATTAGCCCACCACATCACAGTCACACGCAGCCTGCCAGATCATTCAGAGTGCATCCCAATATGTGACCTTGCCTCCTCCACTTGTGCTTGTCTCCTCGTCCCGCCTCCTGGCCCCTCCGTGGAGAAAACGATAAAGTTTCCCAGCTGTCAGCCTCGCCACAACAACTTTTGAGGGACTATTTTTCATTCACCATCCCAATTGCAAATGAGAAAAATGCTTTACAATTGAGCTTTTTCAAGATATTGAAATATAATGCTGTTGTCAGTGATGTCATCATGACGAGAAGCAAGTGGAGGAGGCAAGTGGAGGAGGCAAGGTCGCATATTAAAACGTACTCTCAGTGTGTCAATCGAGGACATATCGATTAACCGTCCTAGTTGGTTATTTGGTAGGCCAGACGTGTAGATAACAGAGGGGAAGTTAGGGATTGTTTGTCAACACGCCTTCCTTGAAAAGCCGCTGTACATCACTAGAGTAGATATAGAACTACCCAAATGCATAGGTTCAGGCGATAGTAAAACATTGGAGTATAACTTTCCCAACCACCAAAGACATCACAGAAGAGAGAGCAATACGTTTTCCTCTAGGCACGGGAATAAAAACGCTGGGTAAGAAGCCTTCTGCTAGCAAGCTAACTAGCTAGTAGCTAATCATTGGAATAAGATAAATTGCAATAATGTTTGACTCGTATCGCTACAAGGTTATTCATTTTCAAAGTGGTATAGCGTTGGTGTTCTTTTTACAAATGCCAGCGCCGTGAAATCTCCCCGATATTTGAAACATTTAAGCCAGATTGTTTGATAATTGTTTCATTTTCATCTTGTTGATGCGAGGGACGTTACGTCTACGTCCTAAAGTAGACAGATGAATAAAACTAGTAACAGGATAGAGATACACGAAATAGATGCTACGCTCTACACTGTAACAGGCGTATAATAGACCGCTGTCTAGGTCTGTGGTTATAGTGTGCACAAGGATGGTCAAATAATTGTCCCTTTCTGGGTGCAGAGCCCAAGTAGAAATCAAAATGTCACGAATAGCAACTAAGTATCGACATGAAGTGCATACCTTTCTCCAAAGTTAGGTCTAACGTCAGGTTGATCACTGACTGTAAAATTAAGAAACCAAGGGACATTTGGTGCTTCCTTTATTGGATGAAAGCTGATTCTCTTCAAACTTAGTCTACGGGTTTGAAAGTAGTTCACTCTGTCATGCGATGGCTCCGTTTAATCTCTGATCTAGTCATGCTTCTTGTTACCTTGCCTTTCAAGTGTCAATGAATGAATCATACGAAATGCAATTGAAGTGACACTGTAGGTGTCATGTTGGATTATTTCCCCTTTCAGATGGAGAGCGTGGTCCTCGAGAGGTTGAGAGAGAGAGAGAGAGAGAGAGATAGCATCCTTGTTGTGGACATGCTTTGGCCAAGTTCACAGTTTTTGCAATGTTCTCGTAACAAAACTGCATATTGTTCGGAGTTGTTGGCTATCTGCTTGGATATAGCTCATGCATTGCTTAAACGGTTTATTATTGTAACACAAATGACTGGCTTGAAAAATGTAAATCCTTAGTGGTTGGCCAGGCTTCCAGATATTCACTGTTATATTTGTTACATCTCTGTAGGCCATTTCAAAACATAATCATAACAAATAATAATTTTGTACACTTGATATGAGATGTGTTGTGCTCCTCAGATCACACCCTCTCTCATTACACAAATGTGCATTACTTGGAATGCTTAATCAAATACGGAATTAACCGAATATTTTGTCATGTTCCTACTGGTTGGATAACATGCAAAAAGTGAACGATGTTAGCAAAATGCCTTTTTGACTAAGTACTTTAGTCAAGTCAAGTCAGCTTTTATTGTCACTTTCTTCATATAATACACAAGTCATACGCAGTGTTTGCAGCAGCCACCCTGTCAATACGTGCTGTGCTGAAAGATAAATATGAACTTTTCAGCTTTGCTAAATGAATGAATGTCTCCTGTCCTGTCCTTGTTCAGCAGTGTCCTGTTGTTGTCATTGTTTGTGTGCAGACCCATGGTGGCCGGCGGCACTCACCTGGATCCCCCGTCCAAGCCTGGGGCCAACCAGGTGGCCGACGTAGTCTTCGTCATAGAGGGGACGGCCAACTTAGGACCCTACTTTGAGTCCCTCCGGAAGAATTACATTTTACCTGCTATTGAGTAAGTACAGTAGGCTCAGTGTGTCCCACAGAACATTTGTTGGTCAAGGTGTTGGGGGGGGCTGGTGTAGTGAGGTGGGTCGTCAGGTAGTGTCACAGACATGTGACTATCATCATTGGAAAGGATATTTTCTGCTGTTTTAAATGAACTGTGCTACAAAAACCCCAATTAAAAAATGTGTTTTTTGTTTTTGTAAATCAAACTATATCAATTACCTTTGCAATACAAAGGCGTTATTTTATCAGCGGACCTAGTCAAGGAGGTGTTGGGTGTTTGTTGTCAATGTGACTGCCTTAACTATAAGGTGCTGGGGGAAAGACTGAGACCCGTATTGTTCCAATACCCGGTGCAGTGCAATAATGATGTCTGGGTCTGTAACATGCACGCGCAATGTGACAAATGCCATCAAAACTAACTCTTTCTCAAAAATGATAGGTATTTCAATGGCGGACCACCAGCAGAGACTGACTTTGGAGGAGATGTAAGTAGCTGTTTGTAATCTTCACAACATGATTACCATGTTGCCCAATGTTCATGTCCATGTGGGCGTTACTTGTATTTATGAAAGCTACTTGACACCTTAATTTCCCCCTGGGGATCAATAAAGCTACTCTTTACTCTATCAGAATGCCCATACTTTTATGGTAACTGATGTGTTGTAACAGATATCTTGTGATGTAAGCTTTCATGAGCCTAACATCAAGCCTACACGACCAGTGTGTTGTGTATGCTTGCAGACATGTGAACATAATAGAATAGTAACTCTATAAAGACTTAAAGGTGCACTATGTAGGATGATGATGACCAGAGTAGGTATTGCAGATATGCTGCTCATTGAAACTCTGCTGTCTACTGCCAAATTCGATCTCTTCATGAATATTCACTAAATAAAGAACTAATATTTACTAGTATGACCAAAGCACAGTACGATTTGCAACTAAAAACGTCTTTCTGAACATTCAAAATGGTGGACAATGGAGACGATCCCTCTTTTCATGTATAAAATGTGCAATTTTCCCTGTCACAATGAATACTTACAATTTGATAGTGGCGATAAGTAGGCTATTCATGAAAAGGGTAACAGTTGTGAATGGGCAGCATGAATTCTGGATAGAAACTGTTAAAATATTACACAGTGCACCTTTAATGTCATTAGTCTGATAGTAAAAAGGTTAAAGGTAGGGACACATAGGAGGCGAAGAGAGGCAGAATTCACTGACAGCTCAACCGTCATCAGGTCGCCGCGGCGAATCAAATGGATGTTTGATTTGATTGGGCCGCTGCAGGCGAATTCACTCCTCATTTGCATAACATTCAACTTTCTTTAATAATTTCGCTTCGCTTCGCTCTAGTTCGCTTGCCTTCGCTTCTCTCATAGGAATGAATGGCGAAGTTAGCTTCGCTTGGTCAAATTTGCGTCTATGTTTCCCTACCGTAACACTACATGTGCCTCTCTCCTCCTCCTCTTCTAGTATGGGGGTACACAATATGGACTTGTGGTGTTCAACACGGTGGATTGTGCTCCAGAGTCCTATGTCCAGTGCCACGCTCCCACCAGCTCAGCTTTTGAGTTTGTCTCTTGGATTGACAGCATACAGTAAGATGTTATTCATGCTAAACCAAGATCTGAAGTCTAACATTTGGTCAGCTCTAAAGATGGTGTGATGAACATTCTTGTGGTCTAACTTTGGGAAATGAGATCTGCCTCTCACTCTCACATTATTTGTGAATATATGTCAGTGTTTCCCGCAGAACATTTGTTAGTCAAGGTGGACGGGGGGGTTAGACATGTGACCATCATAATAACAAAGGCCCTGTGCAGTGTGTAGTTTCAGATGAATAGAATGCAAAACCCTACAAAAATACATTCATCATACAGTGTGTGCAATACAACTTTACAATGCAACAAAATTACATGATAATGCCAAATCGTTTTGTTTTCAGGAGACCTAGTCACGGTAGGAAATGTGTGTGTGCGGTCAAGGTGGCCACCTTAACTATGAAGTGCTGGGGGAAACCCTGTATGTGCAATGATGTGTGCAATGTCCTTGTGTCTTCTGTATTTATATATGTATGTAGTCCGCTACTTGACACCTTAATTACCCTCGGGATCAATAAATGATACTCTACTCTACTCTACTGACCGCTCTGCAAGCACAATTGGTTAACTGCATTTGATAGAATTTGAAGCAGAAGGGAAAAACATCCGCACACTTCAAGTCTCGTACAGTTAATGGCTTGATTTCATGGCAAGCCTTTGGTCTTTAGACCTTCATCAGGCAGAGTGCATGCTTTAGACAGTGCTTGGAGTTATTATACGCACATCTTGATTAGTGGTATCTGTAGTCAGTGGTGATGAAGCACTCTGAGTCAGTAGAGCATCATGGGAATGTAGTTTATTCATCCATTGCAGGGTTAGACAGACACTTTGGCTAGAAGAGCCCTCATCAGTGTAATACTTTGTGACTGCTTCCTGATTTTTTTTTTTAAAAGCCACAACCTGAATGTAGTGAAGACAGTCATAAAACGTATGCGAACAGGAGAAAACGAACAAGTCCATAGAATTTGAAGCATCGTGAGATAGAGTTCTCCACGGGTCAGCCCGACAAACCCGACGGGCCCCTTGAGTTCGGGCCGGGTTCGGGTCGAAAATATAAGCATATGGCTCGGGTCTGTTCGGTCCGCGGGCTCAATCTTTTCCGCCCAGTGAAAAAAAAAAAAAATCAGTTCTGCTGTTTACCGTGAATCATGGCGAATTTCCCCTTGATGGGTCAGTAAAGCTAGACCTATCTATCTAAATATATGTAGGCCTGCGTAACGAAGGTCTGGCAGGCTGCTGCATGCAACGTTGCGCGCAGTGCTTAATTTGTAAATCACATGGTACCGGAACGCAAAACAAACATGACATCACAGCGATGATGAGTTGGACAGAGGTCCCGGAACGCAAAACTACATTGGCTACAATTACGCAAACGAATAAAAACGGGGAAAAAAATCTTAGATGCAATTTTATATTGAGTCCCATGTCAGCTCATGGAACCATACTTTTGTTTTTTAATACAAGGGACGGTTGGCAATCCAATGGCTATTTTAAACAACAGCCATATTAGCCTAAATGCTGTAATAACAACCAATATTTTTAGTTTGATCGCTAACTCTATGCTTAGTAGTCTCAGCAAATGCAGTGCATGGAAATTATGTTTTCCCCATGAGGTGAAACGAAACCGAAGCGGTCTTCTACTACATAGGCCTATGGAAAGGACAGTGGCTTTCCAATTAGGCTATCCTTTCCCCATATTCACACAACGTTGGCATATGCGTGTTAAACGTTAAATCCACGCTTTGTTGGCGACTTTGTTGCATATAATTTCGCTAATCCGCATGTGCTGTTGCGATATGCCACTTCACTATTTAAATGGCTCGTGCACCGATGGTAAGCGAGCGGCAGCGAAGACGGCGACTTTTCCGGTAGACTTGGCTTTTCACACTGACTGTCTGCTCGCGCTGCGATCTGGTTGGAAATCCCCCCAGCCAATGTTTTATTTGCAGCGTGTAAGCCCTGTTTGAATGAAATATCACCTTGTCTTTGCTGTTTTCGTGCTCAAATTGACTTGTAAGCAACTGTCGGGTCTTGGGAGGGAAGGAAACGCCGCACATACATGCGGAGCGCTCGCCAGCCGAGGAAGATCTCATCCTCTCACCGTATCTGCCTTTTTTGCTACATGGCTGATCAATGCACGAAACGTTTCCGAGGTGCCACTAGAAATTAGTACAGTGAGTCCAATAAGTATTTGATCCCTTGCTGATTTTGTTGGTTTGCCTACTAACAAAGACATGATCCGTCAATAAATGTTATGATAATATGTATTCTAATATGGAGAGACAGAATATCAAAAAGAAAATCCAGAAATTAACTTAAAAGAATATATATTAATTTATTTCCATTTCATCGAGCAAAATAAGTATTTGACCCCCTGCCAACTGATTACAGTTCCGGGCCCACAGACCAGATGGGCACTTCCGATCAACTTGTCATCTGAATTAAAGACACCTGTACATACTAACATGCATAAAAGACACATTGAATCAGCAGAATCAGTCCATAGTATGAGTGAATCAGTCACACTCCAACCTCACCAGCATGGGAAAGACCAAAGAGTGATCGAATGATATCAGAGACAAGATTTTAGACCTGAACAAGATTAAATGGGCTGCAAAGCCACAAGAAAGAGACAGGGTATTAATGACCCAGCTGTTGATGCATTTCTTCCAAAATGTGAGGAATACAAAATGACTATCCATCAAGCTGTCTGGGGTTCTATACAAGATTTGACCTTTTGTAGGGATTTGATAATCATGAGAACAGAAAGAAAGCACCCTAGACCTGTACGGGATGAACTAGGCAATGATATCAAAGCTACCAGGACAAAAATCACTGAGAAAACTACTGGTAGCACTTAATGCCACAGAGGTTTAAAATCCTGTTGTGCACACATGGTACCTCTACTTCAGAAGGAACCACCTGAGGTCCCACCTGAGGTTTGCCAACGGACATCAGACTGGTTTAGGATATGATAAGGAGGTGCTGTAGTCAGAAGAAACTAAAATCAAGCTGTTTGGCATTAACACAATTCAATGTGTTTTGAGAAAGAGTACTGCTGTCTATGATCCCAAGAACACCCTCCTCACCATCATGCATGAAAGTTGTATCATTATGGTTTGAGGGTGTTTGTCTGGCCAAGGCACAGGACAACTTCACATCGTCAACGAATGGATGGAGGGAGACATGTAATGTGCAATCCTGAGTGCAAACGTCCTTCCCTCCACCACTACACTGAAGGGTGGGCCATTTTTGGATCTCCCAACATGACAATACACAACATTGACAATGAAGGAGTGACTCAATAATAAGCATATTAAAGTTGTGAAGTGGCCTAGACAGTCTCCAAATATTAACCCTATAGTAATTCTATGGAGAGAACTGAACCTCCCATTTGCCAAGCTACAGCCACAAACTATTAATGTTTTAGAGATAATCTGCAAAGAAAAATGGGCAAAAATATTTTCTACTATATGCACAAACATTGTCATCAACTAAAAGAAGCATCTGACCTCAGTGCTAGACAACTAGGACTTTGCCATAAAGCACTTTATCTTCTATAGCGAGAGGGGTCAAATACTTATTTGCCTACATTAAATACAAATAAATTAAAATATATTATTTTAAGTTATTTTCTGGAATTTCTTTTTGATATTCTGTCTCTCCATGTTTGAATACATATTATCATAAATTTATGGACTGATCATGTCTTTATTAGTGGGCAAACCGGCAAAATCAGCAAGGGATCAAATACATATTGGACTCACTGTATGTCCAAAACCTTGTGTGCCGACCAAAATGTTATGAAACTTTTAAACAATGTTTGGCACAGCCAGGCTTTCCATCTCATCCGCGCATATGAACAAACAAGGAGGGAGGGGCAACTTCACGTAGCCTACTCGGGATGGAAATGTAGTAAGCCTACATTTAGAAGTCAAAACAAAAGGTGGATAGATTGTTGTTGCCGTGAAGCATGAGGCGGTTATTGAAATCGCGCTGTGGATGATTCTGCTTAAATAGCAAGAACGTACGTTTCCCCATTTCATATTATGTTTCTATTGTGGAAAATATCTTTTCACTAGGTTTTTAAGTGGGTTATGCAATTTACTGCACATAAGTGCCCTTAAAGACCCACCACAACCCGTCATTCTCCATAGGATAACGTGGGGAAACTCGACCCCCGACTTCGGGCCTCGGGCCGGGTTCGGTTAGATAATTCCAAGTGATGTGTCGGGTAAGATCGGGCTCGGGCTTTAAAAGCCACGGGCCGGGTAGGGTCGGGTTGACATTTTCAGGCCCGTTGAGAACTCTATCGTGCAATATAAAAGCAGATTCCTCCTACCACAACAGAGACTATTGGCTGGACATTGTGATCTGCACAAACAAACACACATGCCATGTCAACTAGACTTTCCCCGTTTCCGAGTCGGGTGGTGCATCCACAGCTAATGCCACTATTGTATGGATTAGAACATTATTTTTGTTTGATTTTATCCAATTCCATGTAAATGAAATGCATGTATATTGTACAAATGTTTAATAATAATAATAATAATAATAATAATAATAATAATAATAAAAAATATATACCAACTACTCACAATAGTGACATTAGCTGTCGTTGCAACACCCTGACGTCTTCTTCTAAACACATCAATGACACGTAAATGTGGAGTAAAGTTTATGACTGAAACATTGTAATTATACTTAGCTCGGCGAATGCATGGCCATTGTGCCAAAGTTCTTATTTCCCCATTCTGTGCTAAAATGAAGAGGCTTGCCATATTTTGTAACACTGCAAATTTTGTTCGGTGTCAAATTCAAAAGCCTGCTTTTGCACACTGAATGCCTTATTGCATTCGTATAACATATCCCATGGATTCATGGTTTTGTACTTATTATATTTTCAGGTATACGTAAGATATAATGTAGATTGGATGTGTCGGATTGCCCCGGTCAAGTCGGCTCACTCACACAGACCATCATCATCAATCCATTATTTCCAAAGTTTATTATATCTAGTGGCCCTTGTGGAGTACCACTTATCAAAGCGTTTTCCTTGGCAGTAACTAACAGCACTTCTAAGTGCATGTCATGTTTGAGGGGATTGTGGGTTTGATGCAAAGTTGTTGGATACAGGCCAGTTCCATAACCGTAAGCACTTGGCCACTGGCGTTAGGTCCCACAGATGAGCACACATCCAGCAAATGAGGCGAAACTGTTGGCATGATGGAACAGTTTTAGAGGCTGAGAGGGTTTGAAAAACAAGTTATTTGGAAAAATAGATATAAACAGACAGCTGAGTCTGTGCCAAAGTGTATTAGTTTTGATAAAAATAAATTTTAAACATTTATATTTACATAAAAAAATATCTACTAATGCATTATTCAAGAGGTTTACACACTTTTTAGTGTTTTTAATTTTTTTTATTGATCATTTCCTTGAAGCAGCCCTTGAAGTTGAACACTTATACGTAAGTTTAGTGCTACTTCAATTTTTGAAGTTTAAGTAGCAGCAAATGATGTCTTGGATGAACACCTGTGAATGTCACGTACAGTCCAAATTTCTCTTTCTTTCTTTCTTTCTTTCTTTCTTTCTTTCTTTCTTTCTTTCTTTCTTTCTTTCTTTCTTTCTTTCTTTCTTTCTTTCTGTCTTTCACTTTCTCTTTTTCTTTCCCTCTTTTGTTGCTCTCACTCTCTTGCTTTTTTGCATTGTACGACTTCTCTCCTCTCTCCCTCTCTCTCTCTCTCTCTCTCTCTCTCTGGAATACCACTGCATACATTTGTAGTGCCTTTGCAGGACTTGTTGGGCCTGCAACTGCTGTCCTCCTTACCAAAGTCTCTAAATAAATGAAGCTATTTTGATACAGTGCGAGAACAGTGCCTTCTCTTATCACAGCAACAGCAGTTGGGCCAAAGGCTTCTTATGGGAACATGGTGTGCGTGTGTGAGTTTGCGCACATTTGTGTGCACTTGCAATTGTGTGTGTGTGTGCGTGTGTGTGTGTGCCCGTGTTTGTGTACACGCGTGCTTTTGCATGCGTGTCCTGCTGACCGGTGGTGTGTGTGTTCTGTGTGTCAAGCTCATGGGCGGAGGAGCGGAGACCTGCAGCCTGATGGCAGAGGGGCGTGCGTGCGTGCGTGCGTGCGTGCGTGCGTGCATGCGTGTTTGCGTGTTTCCTTGCTGACGTGTGTTTTGTGTGTCACTGCCCTTGCTGACGTGTGGTGTGTGTGTGTGTGCTGTGTCTCAGGTTCATGGGCGGAGGAGCGGAGAGCTGCAGCCTGATTGCAGAGGGCCTCTCAGTGGCCCTGCAGCTCTTTGACGACTTCAAGAAGATGAGGGAACAGATGTGAGTCAGCCCACACTTGCAATCACACTCTCGCACACACTCAACACATTTGCATTGCACACAGGTCGTTTATTTTTCTTTGCACCGCTACCTTTGTCTTAACGCCAGTATATAGGTACTCGTGTGCATTGGTAGTGATTCACACAAACTTTGTAGCCACCAACATTTGAGTGCTATGCTATGCTATGCTAAGTTAATCGTGTGTGTGTGTGTGTGTGTGTGTGTGTGTGTGTGTGTGTGTGTGTGTGTGTGTGTGTGTGTGTGTGTGTGTGTGTGTGTGTGTGTGTGTGTGTGTGTGTGTGTGTGTGTGTGTGTGTGTGTGCGCCTGTGTGTGCGCCTGTGTGTGCGCCTGTGTGTGCGCCTGTGTGTGCGCCTGTGTGTGCGTGCACGTGCGTGCGCGCGCGCGCGTGTGTGTGTGTGTGTGTGTGTGTGTGTGTGTGTGTGTTTGCTAGTGGACCAACCCATAAGGTGTGTGTGTTGCTGTGTAATTCTCCGCCTTACCTGTTGCCTGCTGTGGAGAGTGTCAGCTACACCGGCTGCACCGCTGACAACCTGGTCCAGATCATCAGAGATGTAAGTGGACACCAACTTCAACACTCACTCACTCACTCACTCACTCACTCACTCACTCACTCACTCACTCACTCACTCACTCACTCACTCACTCACTCACTCACTCACTCACTCACTCACTCACTCACTCACTCACTCACTCTCATGATCATGCTCACGCTCAGACCTGTGGAATGTAATAGTCTTGCTCTTTGTTTATGTGAAAGGGAAGTGAAGTGAAAGCCCTACTGGGAAACTCCAACTCACAGCTCCACAGCACACAAGTGTTCACTGTACACAACAGAATTGCATTTATGCCTCACCGGTGCAAGGGGGCAGCCCCCAATGGCATCCGAAATGGAGCAGTGCGGCGGGACGGTGCCATGCTCAGGGTACCTCAGTCATGGAGGAGGATGGGGAAGAGCACTGGTTAATTACTCCCCCCACCAACCTGATGGGTCGGGAGTCGAACCGGCAACCTTCAGGCTACAAGTCTGACGCCCTAACCGCTTACCTTATGACTGCCCGTTTATGTAGACACCATGCTTGAGGTTTAATCTCCAAAGGCTTGGGAGGAGGCATATACTCCTTGTTTGAAAGAAAAAAATCTATCTCTAAGATGGATCAAGTACTGTTTGTGTCAGTAACGTGCGGTCAACTTTATGGCTGGTGAGGCACTGACTTTTCCAATATCAGATTTTCAAATATATAATACTACAGCTACAGTATAAGTACATTTTTGTAAATTTACCAAATAGGCCTACTGATAAGTTTCATATGTCATAGCTTTCTTAACATAAGGTAGGCCTACAAAATAAAACATGCTGCATTTCCGTAGAGAAAATGTTATTAGATCTCTCACTCTCTCTCTCTCTCTCTCACACACACACACACACACACACACACACACACACACACACACACACACACACACACACACACACACACACACACACACACACACACACACACACACACACACACACACACACACACACACACACACACACACACACACAGGATTCAAACAGTGGTCTCACATAAGCCACACAGCAGCAATGTGGACAAACAGAAGCATCACGGCAGAGAGAGCTGGAGAGCAGAGCAGAGGAGAGGAGAGGAGAGGAGAGGAGAGTAATGGAGAGGAGAGAAGAGAAGAGGAGAGGAGGAGGGGAGAGGGGAGGAGAGAAGAGGAGAGGAGAGGAGAGGAGAGGAGAGGAGAGGAGAGGGAAAGGAGAGGAGAAGAGGAGAGGAGAGGAGATGGGAAAAGAGAGGAGAGGAGAGGAGAGGAGAGGAGAGGAAAGGAAAGGAAAGGAAAGGGAAGGAAAGGAGAGGAGAGGAGAGGAGAGGAGGGGAGAGTAGTGAAGAGTGTAGCTCCTTCACAGCCCACTGCTCTCACACACACAGGATTCAAACAGTGGTCTCACGACATAAACCACATCAGGGCGGATGCTCAATGAAAGACACACACACACACACACACACAGGATTCAAAACATGGTGTCATATAGACCGCTGAGCACCACGGCGAACAAACTGGTGTGGTAGCCACTGACTTGTATAGTATAACAACGCCCTGTACTCAACTTTAACAGTTACAGGGCACATGAGAATCCTGTTCAGATCACAAAAGCTACCACCACACCAGACAGAATCACGGCGGATTCTTTATCTCCCCACGGGTCTCACAAACACAGGCTTCACACACATAGGAAACACTGATCTTACCTTTAACTAGTACATCAGGTCCAGGCGCCGCTCTTTTCCTTCACTTTTGGCGTTGCGCATGCTAACGTTACTTTAGCCGGCGCTGTTCATCCAAAGCCACATCTATTCGAGACGCCCCAAACGTCCAAAGCAATTTGGCATTGAATATGAATATGAGTAGCCGCGAGGATTTGTTTCGTGAGGCTCCTTAGTCCTTAGTAAATTGTTAAGTCGTGAAATCCCATGCGAATGTTCTTCCACACATTCTCGCCGGTTGCAAACAAGACACAGGGGAAACAAAAAAAATAGTTTCTGTTGTACCGCTCACTTTGAAATGATCGAGTAGTTGACCGGTCACCTGCAGCAAACCCTTCAGCTCTGTCGGTCCTCCATTCTTTATCACACATTTTCCCCTTGGAAATCCAACTTTGAGAATGGTCTTAGTTTCGTTATGAAATCCACTTGTAGCAGTCAAAGTGAACAAGCTAGCCAACAACACCGACTGACTGTATTGTGAATTTCAGATTCGCTATGACGTAACTGGCCAGCAAGACTCAACACCAGAAGGAGTCTGCGGCCAGGCTACTGCTGGCCTCACCACTGTATATTTCAGTGGGCGTTCAGAGTAAAGAAATGATAATCACACGTAGAAAATAGTAAAAAAAAAAAAAAATCAGGAAATGAGGGCACACCATACATACTTCTATTAAATGTATAAAAACGTTTAATACAATATTACCAGGTTGCATTCACAGAACGAGCAAAATGGCGCATGCGCTCAAGCCTGTTAACGAGGGATTGCGCAATCCGGGGGTGAGGCAAATTCAGAGTTGCCCCAAATTCAGCGTATTCGGAGGAATTTGACATGAAATGGGCAAATATTACGATTTTGGCCACAAAAATGACTGAAAACGAGTGAAACAGTTTAAACACTGCTTAAATGGTAGTTATGGTGCAGATGCTCGAAAACAATAGCTGTTATTGTAACTATTATTCACATTTACTGCATCTCATCATAATCATCTGGCTGGTGAGGCCGTGCCTCCCCTGCCGTATTGGAGTGCACGTGCCTGGTTTGTGTATATTATGCTGTGAACTTTGTGAAACTGCCATTATGACTCAGGATGTCCATTATGTTTTCACTGTCCAGTGGTGCGATGCACTTGTAGGTCTCTGTGAAGAAAGACAGCACACCAGTTGTTCATTCTGTAGCCTTGGCCTGCGCATTAGTATTCTTCGTTGCAGCGTTCTTACCTGGACGTTCTCCAAAAAACCCATTTTGAGTGCTCTGAGAAAAGACATTTGGCTCAAGTTGTGTATTTGCATACAGTAGCCATCTAGCGAGCTACTGATGCCCTGGTGTCCAGATAGCAAGAGGAGTCATTTAACTGAGTATGTTACGCTCAGAAAATGGTAAATCAACTAGAAGTAAAGGAGAGGGCTTGACTGCCAGGAGAATGAACTCATAAGACCAGTTACTCAATGAAGTCTCTTGTATTGGATTTAAAGTGTGGCAGCGTTTTTACCTCCTGAACCGGGTTTTTGACTCCTTCTGCTGTGTAGTTTCATATGCTGATGATGTCTGTTACTGTCTACCTCCTCACTCTGTCCCCCCCCTACAGAAAGTGTCACGGTACTGCCTTCTTGCACCGCCATTCAGTATTGTGACTAGTGGTGTGGATTGGCACTGCCCTCACGATCCGATTCGATCACGATTCGGGAGGTAGCGATTCGATTCTATGCGATCCGATTCAATTCTACAATGCATTGCAATGCATTACATTTCTACTGGAAGCAAAGCAAATGTTTAATCAGTTATGATGAGGCAATACAAGTAGTCAGATACTGAGCAACAATTTATTGGCTGTTTTCTGTATCAGTCTGTATCAGTCTTGCAATGTTTTGAAGTGCTTTTATTTAATTTAACATTAATTTGCTCCCGAAATATCCATGGAAGTAATTGAAACTTTGAAAAAAATTGCCGGATCGATTCTGGAACTTGCCGGTTCGATTCGGGTCCATGCCCCGCATTGGATTGCATCGCCGAATCGATCATTGTTGACACCACTAATTGTGACCCAGAGTATTTCTTGGTTCGGTAAAATATTGTTACAGCCCTAATAGTTTCATTATATGTCGATGATGTCTGTTAATGTCTACCTCCTCACTCTGTCCCCCTCTACAGAAAGGAATCCACTTCTCAGTGGTGGCACCCAGGAAGCTGCCAGCCTTGAGGTCGCTGTTTGAGCGGGCGTCGACGGGGAGCGGGCCCCCGGAGTCCTCCCTGCCCGATTACTGCCAGGACCCCTTCCACATGGTGCTGGTGCGGGGCATAGCACTGCCAGGTGAGGCTGATTAAATGACACTGGTTACACTTTAGAATAGGGTCAGCTCACAGTAGGGGTGGATGATATGGCAAAAAAAAAAATGAAATCTCCATTCAATTTTTTTTTTTATCGTTCTTCCATCGAAAAAAAACAAACAGGCATTTTATATACTTTTTACAAGTAGCTCTTTCAGTGCCATGGACTTGGAAACGAGTCTTTTCAGAATGTATGGCACAGTGCCAAAAAAATCACTCAAACGTTGAAAAAAGCCTGGCAACCCCCCGGTCTGAATTTGAAAATGGCTGGCACTCAATGAGTTAATTAAATGTTAACACACTGATGACACTCTCATAAAGTGCGCAATTGGAATACAATAATGTAAAAAATAAAAGTGAATACAACAACACTAAGTAAGTCGACGTCACTCTAATACTGATGGTTAACATCCTTACTGCTAGACGATCTATACGATTTCTCCACTTTGGCAGATTCAAGACGATCTTGTACTCAAATTCACTATTCACGATTTAGTATCATCATATCACCCACCCCTATTTCACATGGTATCCACTCCACTAATACATGCATAATTACTGTCTATATAAGGGACTTATGAGACGTGTGTTAAGGGCCTACTAGGTCTTTTATTATGATAATGATAAAGGCCCTATTAGCAGTAAACAAGAAATCTACTATGCTCAGGGTACCTCAGTCATGGAGGAGGATGGGGGAGAGCACTGGTTAATTACTCCCCCCACCAACCTGGTGGGTCGGGACGGGAGTCAAACCGGCAACATTTGGGCTGCAAGTCTGACACCCTAACCGCTTACCCATGACTGCCCCGGTTCCCGGACACACTATTCCCTGGGGTGGGCTGTCGGGCTGTTCTTTTGCTCACACTTGATTAGGTCAAATGCATGTTTGCATTGTGTGCCGTAGTACGTTGTGTCACAAAGACAAATGGGAGTCTCCTTGCTTTCTCTTTCAAAGACAACAAAAGTTAGTTCTGCCACGGTACAGTACGGTGGGCTCGAAAAGTTCCTTTCCCTTTAGTGCAGCCACAGTACAGTAGATCTCCTCTCAAGTTCAGTGACTGCTATTCTCAAGAACATCGTTCAAAATCTAACCTTGCATACCACAGTTGTCATATTCACGTTTGCATTGACTGCTGGCACCGTGGGATGAAAAACATTCAGTGTGAAGGGTAAAATAAACTGTGACTGTAAACTGTGATCTTGGTGTGCTCGAAAACTACAGAGAGGAATTAGTAAAACACAAGTAAATAAAAATAAAGGGTTTTGAAATGACACCATTACCGGTACCTTGACTTGGAGGTGAGTGCTTTAGATTCAGTTTCAGTCAATGCGGCCCTAAAGGGATTAGATGCCTTTATTGTCCCCAAGGGGATATTTGTTTTCACCACCATCAAACAAGTTTTCAGCCAAACATAAAGACGAAAAACAAAAGCACATACTCAATAGAGTACACAAGGACAAACATCAAGACATTAAGTGCAATATGCATTCATACACAAATCCAGTTAATAGAACACATAGGCCTACTCTCAACACGCACACACACACACACACACACACACACACACACACACACACACACACACACACACACACACACAGACACACACACGCATGCATACTTCAACACAGATGCTAACCATAGACAACATAAGCACTTTACTCACACATACCAACAATCACATACTATATCCATACATACATACACACACAGCCAGGGGGGACCATACCGGGTTATTGTGGAAGGTTGTTGTTCAGTGCTGTGATGGCGGATGGAATAAAGCTTTTGTTAAAACGTGCTCGTCGCCACCTGAGGGTTCTGTACCTCCGTCTGGATGGGAGAAGTGTGAAATGTTGATGGAGAGGGTGAGTGTGGTCTTTGATTATTGACTGTGCTAGTTGTGTGACAGCTTTGAGGTTGAGATCAGTCAGGTTGTGTGTGGGGTGGCGAGGGTTTTTTGGATGCAGTGTGTGATTTTAGTCAGTTTGTTCCTGCAGCTGGTGGAGAGCATGTTGTAAAAACAGGGTTAACTAGATGCACCCCTTCTACCTGGAGAAAAGACTTTTCAGCCCACTTTATTTTTCTTTCTTTCCACTAACTTTAAGTGCACTACAAGCATACTTTTGAAAGTATGCTCCAAACACACTTTTCATCATGCATTTGTATGGCATTAAGAGTGTGCTGGAGTACTCTTCTATGACATTTTATTGTTACTTGAAGTTCAATAAAAGTATATTAACTTCATGCTTCTTTGGACTACATTTGAACACTTCAAGTCTGCAAAAAGTATATCATGTTAAGTATTGTAAATATATTAACAGGTATGCTTGAAGTACGTTAACAGTACACTCCCAAGTACATAAAATACTTGTGCAAGTACATCCATACTGTTTCTCAGAGCTTGTACACTAACCACATCCACAGGTCACATCAGTGAAATGCTTCTAGCATACAGTCATTGCAGGCTCATAGAGATTTCAGACATACATATCACTTCAACTGAGTCTTGTTTCATCTTCCTACTATTGATTAACTATTTTAATTCACTATCCTTAGTTTGGTCAACTATTTCTGTCTTACCTCCCACTGTGGACAAAGAATGAGCCTATAGGGTTATATACGAGAACATATACGTGACCGTCGCAATGACGGTGGGAACATGGTCATTTTTTTGTGTTCCACTACAATACCCTACAATAAACGCAGAATTTAACAATGAGTAATATTTTCATGAAAACCAAAGATATTCCTTCGAGATAAATGGCTCTCTGTTTGAGAAATGTAGCTCCAAGAAGTGCAGTGCATGATGGGACGTGCATGATGGGTAAATGCACTTCGTGTAGGCGCACTTTGAAGATATTTGGGGGAAGTACAATCATGGTGCACTTTGAAAAAGTATACTTGCAATATGTTGGGTGCAGTATAATCATTGTGCACTTTAAAAAAGTGCAGTTGCAATATGTTATTTAAAAATACACTTTTAGTATGTTCACTATTAGAACACTATTAGTATATTCCTCTAAATACACTTTAGCCAAACATCTTCCAAGTCCACTTTAAGTATGGTTGGCTAAGTGTACTTTATTTGAGAGCATCTTAATTACATCTAATTTTAAGTACACTGTAAATAAGCATATTGTAAACATACTTTTTCTTAGCACAAAAAGTACGAGTGCACTTTTAACATGCTAAGTACACTTCAGTCGTGCTTTTATTGTACTAAATTTAACCACTTTTTCACCTGGGTATTTATATGAGCACAGACCGTTATATCCCAGTCTACATTCTTGACCGTTATAGAATTCTCTTCAAATGCGTGTAGCTTGGATACCAGGATACCTCCTGTATTCGGGATAAGGTGTTTACATGCGTCAGTATCCTGACATCTGTCGGAATAGTCCACCTAGCATATCCCAATTTCTCAGTATCCCGAAGTTGGGAAAAGGTGTTTATATGCTCAAACGCTGATTTGGGATACTTAATATCCCGATCATATCCGGGATACTGAATTGCATGTAAACGCACTCACAGACTGCTGCCTACTTATGATGCCTCGTGTATTATGTGGTCTACAAAACCAGTAATTCATTCCAAATTTTAGGCCCACTTGTCCTACTGCTGTGTTTAATAATGATCTCCACAAATGCGCAAAGTGAAGCACTCTGGTGGTTGTCAACTTGATGTCCGCCAGCTTGGCTAGTTAGCCTGAAAAGATGTTATTTGCTGTTATCCCTGTCAAGCCCCATTTGTGCAAGCCAGTGTTTAGACAATGATGCATGCATTGCCCAAGGCTGTCATTTTTGGCGCACACACTGTTAAAACGTCTGTCCATACACCACTGGTTTACATCTGCTTGGAATGATAAATGTTAACCAGACAAAAATGAACAGGCTTATATATCTAAGATATCCATCATATAGAAATCAGCTGTATACATTAGACACTAAGTAGGGTTTATTGCAAATTATATACATAACAGAAAGGAAGCCGAGGTTTCAGTTTCAGAGAGTGAAAGTCCTATTTCTAGCTGCTTTTGACATCTGGCTTATCCCAACGTACGTAGGTTAACTCAGAGCCATGGAAGTAAGAGTTGGGGTAATCCCATTGACCTTCATGTTCCATTTCTACACAGAGATGGCGGCTCATGGAGCCTTTGACACACAGATCGCCATTGGCATAGTTCCAAAATAGTTCCAGGAAGTGAACATCAGAATGTACAGTATGGGTAAATGGAATTCATGTCATTAGTTTTTTTTTATGTAATCTTTACTTGTTGTGTTGTAGTTCTTGGTTAGTCTTAAGCGAAAAGAAAGCTACTGCCTAGAATTATTTGAATCATATTTAAATCAATCATGTCACCAACCGACTTCCTAGATCCTGTTTTTTTTACAACCCTGAAATCCATGGCTCTGGGTTAAGTAGGTAATCATGATGACCACATTGTGTTGGGAGCACAGGCAAAAAGTCAGTACAAGGCTGGCAGGTGTTTTGCCCTCTACATGGTGAGAGTGTCGATGGGTGTTTGAGGCTTTTACTCTGCATACTACATATCTAATGTACTCTTTTCTAACACCCTTTTGGGTTAAAGTGTATGTTTTTTTAAATTAATTTAATATGAGAAGGGTTTATTTACAAATCGGTGTATCTCCATTTTGTAGAATGTTGGGAAATTGACATTTTGTATTGGGCATTCCATTGCATTGAATTGCAAAATTCCTTTTATGTAGGTTTAAAAAGTATGTTCCCAAAATATGAATGGCAAGAATTCACACAAAGGTGATAGGACCTCTGAACAGTCATTTCCAATAATAAAATGCAAAAGTCAAAAATGGTTTTGCAACGAAACCCTTCTAAGTGTAATCATAGTCATCATGTTACATACACAGTAGAAACACGCTAAGACTGACGGGTTGTTGCAACGATTCGGCCAAATTTAATTGTTTGATGTGCACCGTATGCTTCTATTGTTTACATGAATGTTTGTCATGTCCTCTTCACCCTTCTCTCCAGTTGCCCCGGGAGGAAGTGCGGGGGCGGTGTCCCTGAAGCCCGTGTTGCCCCCCCAGCCCATGCCTGGCAACCAGCCCCCCATCGGCGTGAACTCCCAGGCCCCGCCACAAATCAACACAAATCACCCATGCCAGGTACACTCCAGGGCAGCCAGGCAGCGGGGTGGGCGGGGGGATCCATAGTGTAACGGATTGCGTTTTGCCCTCCGTCGGCACCCCTAATAAATGCATTTGGGTGTTTTCCGGCCGAGGAGGCAGGCAGGACAGGTTATAAATGGCTTTTATGGCTTAAGCGAGTGAGGGACGAGGACTAAGCGATGTAGTGTTCGTTTTGTGGACGGCTTCATTTGTTCAAGTGAAGAGGTGTGTGTCCATTATTTTTGTGTAATGCACGGCTAATCGTAACTGCACCCCTCCCTCTCCTCTCTCCTCTCTCCCTTCCACTCCTTTGCTTGCCTCACGGTGCCCATCTCCTCCCTCTCTCCCTCCCTCTCTCTCTCCCTCCCTCCCTCCCTCCCTCTCTCCCTCTCTCTCTCTCTCTCCCTCCCTCTCTCTCATCTCTCCCTCCCTCTCTCCTTCTCCCTCTCCTTCACCCTCCCTCTCCCTCCCTCTCCCCCTCTCTCCCTCCCTCTCTCTCTCCCTCTCTCCCTCCCTCCCTCTCTCCCTCTCTCATTTCTCCAGCCGACGGCCTCTCTCAATGCTGCTGCTGCCGCTGCCGCCTTGGCCGTGGAAATCGCACACAACCAAAAGCAGAGCCGATGTAAGTATCTCTTTCTCTCTGTCTCTATCTCGCTCTTTCTCTTTCTTTGCCTCTCTCTCGTTCGCTCACTCTCCCTCCACCCTACACCACACCTCAGCATCTCTTAAGTTTCTGAGACTCACTACCTCTCTTACTTTACTTGCTTTCTTTTTACTTAGACTCAATCACTTTTTCTTTCTCTCTCTCTCTCTCTCTCTCTCTCTCTCTCTCTCTCTCTCTCTCTCTCTCTCTCTCTCTCTCTCTCTCTCATCGTCTCACCTCTCTCTCTCTCTCGTTTTTCTTATTCTCTGTCACTACATCCCTCTGTTTCTGTCTCCTTCTGACTGTCTTTCTGTCTGTCTGTCCGTCCCCCCCCCTCCATTCACCATTCACTCACTTTCGATCTCACTCTATGTCTCTGTCTCTCTTCCTGATTGTTTCTCTGCAGTTCTTCTTCTTCCTTAATTACCTTGCTATTGTGCCTTTACATCCACACACACACACACACACACACACACACACACACACACACACACACACACACACACACACACACACACACACACACACACACACACACACACACATACACACATACACACACACACTGTGTATCTGTCCGGGACGGCACATTAATTAACTCTGCTATACAGTAGTTGCTTCCCCTCTCTCCCATTTCTAATGTGACTATATGGGATGGCGTCCATTTTCCCCTTCTGTGACTGACCAGGCTAACTGCAAAGGACTGTGCGAAAGTTTTATGTCCATATTAAATGCAATACATTATTTAGATGTACAGTCCCAGGAAAAAGTTTGTACACCCTTTGAAATTTCTTACATTTCTGTCAAAATTGGTCATAAAGCATGGTCTGATCTTCCCGGAAATCACAAGAAGGAACAACCAGAGTCTGCTTTAACTAATTCAACCCAAACATTTACAAGTTTTCATATTTTCATTAGCCGTAAGATGTAAACATTCACTAGCCTGAGTATCATCCTCCGTAGTGACCGCGCTGGCTCAATACTTTCGCTTGCTGACCACGGAAAGCGAAAGTATTGAGCCAGCGCGGTCACTACGGAGGATGATACTCAGGCTAAACATTCACAGGACAGCAAGGCATAAGTAAGTACACCCTTGCATTCAATAGGTTTTAACCCTAAGTTAGTCGCAATAACCTCAACCAGATGTTTCCTGTGGTTGCAGATCAGATTAACAAAACAATCTGGATGTATCTGGTCTCCCTCTTCTTTAGAAAACTGCCTCTCGTCAGCAAGGTTTGTGGGATGTCTGGAGTGCATAGCTTTCTTGACTTCATGCCATATAATCTCAATTGTTTTTTGTCAGGGCTTTGACTGGGCTATTCCAGAATGTGTATTTCATTATTATGAAGCCATTCTAAAGTCGATTTGCTTCTAAAGTATGGGTTGTTGTCACATTTCAAGACCCATCCTCTTGTGTGCTTCAACTGTGTGACAGACTACCTCGCTTTTTTTCTGTAAAATATCTCGATAAACTTCTGAGTTCATTGTTCCACTGATAATAGCAAACTGAAAAGGGCCTGAGGCAGCAAGGTAGCCGCATATAATGATGCTCCCGCCACCATACTCAAAGCTGGAAATGATGTTTTGGTGAAGGTGTGGTTCTCCAGTTCTCCTCCAAACATGACATTGTGTGTTCCCCTGAACAATTTAACTTTGGTCTACAGAATATTTTGCAGTAATTCTATGAAGCATATAAATGCTTTTTGGCAAACCTCAAAGGTGCAGCAATATTTTTTTTGGACAGAAACCCCATTAATTTTAGATTGGCAGAATGAATCCCATTTTTAGCTATTCTTGGTTACATCTCCTCTTCTGAGTATGGTGGCGGGAGCATCATTATATGCGGCTACCTTGCTGCCTCAGGCCCTTGACAGTTTGCTATTATCAGTGGAACAATGAACTCAAGTTTATTGTGATATTTTACAGAAAAAGCGTGAGGAAGTCTGTCACACAGTTGAAGCACACAAGAGTATGGGTCTTGAAATGTGACAACAACCCATACTTTAGAAGCAAATCGACTTTAGAATGGCTTCATAATAATGAAATACACATTCTGAAATAGCCCAGTCAAAGCCCTGACAAAAAACAATTGAGATTATATGGCATGAAGTCAAGAAAGCTATGCACTCCAGACATCCCACAAACCTTGCTGACGAGAGGCAGTTCTCTAAAGAAGAGGGAGACAAGATATATCCAGATTGTTTTGTTAATCTGATCTGCAACTACAGGACAAGTCTGGTTGATGATATTGCAACTAACTGAGGGTTAAAACCTACTTAATGCAAGGGTGTACTTACTTATACCCTGCTCTCCTGTGAATGTTTTGGCATTATGACCAATAAAAATATGATAACATGTAAATGTTTGGGTGGAATTAATTAAAGCAGACTCTGATTGTTCCTCCTTGAGATTTCCGGGAAGATCAGACCATGTTTTATGATCAATTTTGACAGAAAAGTAAGAAATTTCAAAGGGTGTACAAACTTTTTCCTGGGACTGTATATCTTTGGTCTCAAGTCCCTATGTCAACATGATGAGACTAAAATAGAAATGGATGGAATGGCAAAGGGGCTTAAAGAAAATCACATTGTGTTGCACTCCTTGGTGTAGTAAGGACAGCCCCATAGAAGAGAGGACTATCAACAGTAATCTGACTGCTATTGACGCAAATATTAGATTTGCACGCACGCACCCAATACAAGGCTATCATTTTCTTTGTAATTTATAATCTTTATCATTTTTAACCTTACAGTTCGCAGCTAACTGATCCCATAAGATTCTATCACAGTTACCATCTTGGAACTAAAAGGAACATCACCAGACAAAAAAGAATGGCTGTTATTTAACTCCAGGGGAGGTGTAAAATGATCTCATTTTCAGCTCAGTTATGGTTTATTTGAATAGGGACAAATACACATCATGTAGGCTGTACAACAACCTAACAGATAAATATCATAGCATTTGCAGCCATAGGCTAATTTCCAGTGCCCGTCCCTAGAAGGGCTTTTAAAGTAAAATATAAAAAAAATTGAGAAATGATACTTAATCGCTTTAATCCTATCCTCTTAATTCATTTAATTTATTATCACGGGCTATTGATTAAGGAAATATAATTTGTAGTGGTGAAGTGATGTGTGATCATAATGACCGTTGCGGCAGAGAGACTCTTACCCCATTCACGTCTGCAGACCTCCATGGTGCCTTCTAAAACAGCGCCGGGGCACCTTTTTCATTTGAGGGGCCACCTCAAATTCCTCCAAGGGCCGTAAAGGTCGAAGGCCGTATTTGAATCTCTGTGCCCCTGGGCACACAGGCCCACAAGTGGGGGTCTTGGCATACTGTGCCCCAGCACCCCCGATTTTCACCTTTCTTAGCTAATTTTTTATTTTTTTCAATAACTGTTTATTGAATTTAAGCATGAAACAACAACACTACATAACATTCCACCCACCCCCTCCCCCCATGCGCCCACTACAGACATTGAGAAATACACATTGAAACATAATAATAATAATAATAATAATTAAAAAAAAAAAAAATAAAAAATAATAATAATAATAATAATAATAATAACAGTAATAAAAACAAAGTAATTGTAAGCCAATTTTTAAATGTGGTGCTGCTGGCCCTTGGGATAGTTGGGATTCCAGAGAAATGAGCTTATTTCTAGAAATGGTGGCTTATCGTTGTGGTGATGTGTGGTGTAATGTTCTGTCTTCACAGTCGGGATGATGAACACCGGTCCCCCCTTCGGCAACCAGCCCTCGGTGGCCGGAGTCAAGCTCTCCACGTCTAGCCAGCCCAGCCTGGCCACCGTCACCACCGTCTCCACGCCCCTGTTGCCCCAGCAACAGGCTCCACCTCCACAACAACAGCAGCAGCAGCCACAGGTCCCGCCTCCTGGCCCGCCCAATCAGCAGCCTCAGATGCCTCCCCAGCAGCCGCCAGGAGCCAATCAGCAGACTCCTCCATCCTCCCAGGCCGGCATGGTGGGAGCTCTCAGCATGGTCAGTGGCAAACTTTTCATTCTTGTAGCTCTCACATTTACTCTAGACACATTTCATTCACATTTTACCATTTTGAGGCCCTATTCTCCATCTTTGATCCTTCTTAACCTGTGTGTGTGCGTGAACGTGTGCGTGTGCGCGTGCGTGTGCGTGCGCGCGTGCGTGTGTGTGTGATCTCTCCTCTCTCTCAGCCGGGAGTGGCTGGTGCTCAGGCTGGCAACAACCCCATTGGCCAGCAGCAAGGAGTGGCCAATAAGATCGTGGCTTGGAGCGGGGTGCTGGAGTGGCAGGAGGTGAGAGCTCCGTCCTACATGTACCTTCATCAGTTCCTCGCCTCCAGACTCTCTGAAACACACCGACACCACTAGGCACTTTTTCCACTGTACCAACTAGTGCAGTGTTTCTCAACCATTTTTGAACAAACGCCCCCTTTCCTCATCACAAGCCTCCCAACGCCTCCTTAACCTAATCATAAGCATGACAACACCCCCCTTAGTATTAAAAAAAAAAGTAAAGGGACTAATGCCCCCCAATTGCAATCAAGCACCGCCCCCTCTCAGCTGTATCCTTCTCAACTTCCCCCTAGAGACCACCAACGCCCCCTTTGAGAAACACTCAACTAGTGCAACGTTTATATATTTATTTTTATTATACCGGTATATTTATTTTAAGGGTCCTGGACGGGAATTTACTAGAATGGCCCGCTGCCCGCATGTTTTTTTTTCTTTTCTTTTTTGGTCTTCGTCCGCAAGTACAGGCGGCCATAGGGCCTTATCCATGAGCGGCGTTGCAATGCGCTCGGCTTGCTGCGTCAGTTCTGTTTCCCGGCCGTCCGGCACTGTGGAAAATGACTATATATTTCCCCCGTGGCAGCCCCCTAGAGTCGAGTCAGCACTCGAGCCAGCCATAGACACGGAAGTTTGAGCTGTGCTTTTATACAACCGCTCCGGCTTTGATTAAATGGGGCTCGTTGCAACTGTAATTATTTGATGAATGGAGATGGACCAGTGTAAGTCCCGTGTATGAGCCTGATGCTGTCTTCATTAGTGTTTGACACTGACCTCAATATGCTGCATATTATCAACATCATGGGCCTATACTACTAAGCTGGTTCAGAAGTAAACCAGGTTAAGTTAGTATGTCAATCATCTGATAGAAGAGCCTGGAGTCCTCATGATTTACCTCTTAACTTAACCCATTTTGTCCTAAGCCCTTTTTGGGAAAGGATACTACCTGCCTATTAAATCCTAAATATCTCAACCTCTGAAGCACATACAAACATGAAATGATTTACATTTGAAAGCCAGGACCATCCCCTTGCATTGTAATGCGTTCATTCAGCTCTAACATACCCCACATAGTTAATAAAACAGCTAAAATATCAAAATCCTGAAAAACCTGTATATGTGTCTCCAGGACACAATGGGTTAACCTGGTTTACTCCTGAACCAGCTTTGGAGTATAGGCCTCATATCTACTCAAGGAATCTAGTTTACAAAGACAAACTTGTTTTCAAAAACTGTTTCTCCTCACATTGTGTTGTCGAGGGATGCTAAGGGTCAACTAACTTATCACCTCGTAAGCCCCACACAGCAGTTTCAGGACAACTCCGAAGCCTCTTCCCCAGAGCAGGAACATATTTCTCCCTTGAAAAGGGCCCCTAAAACCAAGTCCTTCGGGGGCTGTTTTTATGGTGGATGCCCACACAAAAGGTGCAGACAGACAGACACCATCCTAAAACACACCCCCAGCTCCTGCAGTGAAGAAAAGAAATGAATAAAAAAAAAACCCTACTACTGTCAGGTCATTGTGAAGTATGCGGTTATTTTTACCTAGTTGACTTATATGCTTCCTCCGCGCTCTCCACTTTTTCTTTATTGCATGGCCCATTATGAAGTGGTGTGTTGCGTTTAATTTAATCCGGTTTGTCAACACGGTAAAATTGCATCTTAATTTGTCCCCGTGCAAAACGCGCCGGGGTAGTCGATGCGATGGGGCTGATTGACGGCCGCCTGATTAAGGCTGCCAGCGCGCATTATTAGTTTGAAAGGGGAGAGCGGAGCAGAGCAAAGTCATTGTGGTGGGATCGGGTAGGGTGCGGTGCGGTGGCGTGGGGAGGTGGAGGTGCATGTCTCGCCGCGTGTACCTGCTGATGAACAACCCCCTCCTCTACCTCCTCCCTCCATTCGTTCCCTTCCAAGAGGGCCCTCCGACTTGGAAATTCACTAAAACAGATCAGGCTCATTGACTCTGGGGCGGTTATCCAGTGATTTATGCCAGTAGGATTCATGGGGATCCCATTGATTTCCATTTGGTTGCGGTACGGGTGGGGTAGGGGTTGGGGTTGGTCTTGTAGACTGAAGGCCATCTCAGGCCACACCTGCTGTATGTGTGTGTGCGCGCGTGCAGCAAGCAGACACTTGCCCCTGTCTCCCTCGTCCCTCCCTCCCTCTCTGCCTCTGCACATGGTAGTCCCAATTTAACTAACTGGGGATTTCACGCCTTCATTTCCAATCAGGATGAACCAGCTTTGTATCGGATTTGAACAGCCTTAATGAAATCCTGAAATTAATTTGCACAGTTTAGGTATTTTTTATACGCCTAGTCTCTTTACAGCTAGCCATTACAATTCATTTCAGGCATTACAGTCAAACAGTAAAATAACAAAAGCTTTCGCCTCATACAGTATATTTCCTTAATGAAAGCATGTAAAGGCTGTAATAAATTCAGCCAGGCATATATTCCTTGAGGGGTGGTCCATTCATTTTCCTCGGGCCCAGAGGGGTAGCGATCAATCAGCTATTGATCCGTTATCAATCTGCCATCGACGGGCCGGAAGATGAAGAAGGTCAGTTTATTTTCCCATAGTGCCGATGGTCTTATCGACCTCGCTCCTACGTACCACTGCACCAGCACCGTTGCCAGGGTGATCGCTCATGTTCCGGAACACCCCACACACCACCAGCATCACCACCACCAAGGCATAAATCACACACACACAAGTCCATAAGCACCTCAGGGGATTAGAGCAGGGGTCACATCTATGTATTGTAATGCTAACCTCTCCATGCCTCTCTCTCTCTTGACACCAACCGTACACCTTCCATCCCATTTGAAAAGTCAGTGCTCAGGGAGGCACTAACAATTCTACAGAACCCCACACATATTCTCCATCATGAATTTACTCTGCTACCCTCAGGTCGACGCCTCAGGACTTTAAACTGTAGACTAAACAAATATAAGAACTCCTTTCTCCCAACTGCAATAAGATTGCTTAAAGTGTATATCGCAGGTTAACCACTACTTTGGATCAATGTGTACAACTGTATTCAATAAATGATCCACATATATAAGTCCCTCCAAAAACGATGTTAAACAACGATTTTTGTTGTTTGTTGTGGCAAATGTGGGTTTAACCGTAACCTGGCGACTACGTCAGGCGAGGCCATGGGTGAACGTTCTAATTTTATTTGCCTGGAATTTTACATAGGCGAGGTGACGATCACTAATGATATAACGGCCGTGGCCTGCAGGCCTGTAATAGAAATCGCAACTGTAATCGTGCGGTTTTTCTCATGCAGGGCACTGTAACAACTTCCAAATGATTTAGTAACTTTTGGCCAAGTAGTTTTAGTAGAAATGCTATTCATGCAGGGTTGCAAATTCTGCTTGGACCTATAGGCTAGACTATGCGACATGGGCTTCTTTTTTTTACTAGTCCCTTCATATTTTTGGGCTTGCTTTTAAGTAAGGGTTAACGTTCGGCGAGAAGGTCGCTACCGTGGAATAGCAGCACGACAGAGAGAATCTTTAGACCCCGACGCGGAGCGGAGGGGTCTTGTTCTCTCTGAAGTGCTGCTATTCCACAAAGCGACCGACTCGCCGAAAGTTAACCCGCTTATTATATGGATATACTTAAATGATTCACACATGGCGGGGACATTTCTTTAGACCTATTTAATGTTAAGATTGTTGCTGCGCAAAACAAAACAGTGCCGTTGTGGAACACCGCTAGGCAACAGCTAGGTAGCCAGGACACAGGTGTTGTCTATCACAGCAGCTGATTAGAGTGACAAAAGACCGGACCCCCTGCGGAGTGATATGAAACATTCGCTTTAGCCACTGACTTGTACAAGCCAGTGGCTTTAGCAGTGAACGTCTTGTTGCCATTGACAGCGGTAGCCAGGACAACGGGTGCTGTCTATCACAGCAGCTGATTAGAGTCTTGTTGAAAAGTCGCTTTAGCAGTGAAAAGTCTTGTTGCCATTGACAGCGGTCTGTTATAGACCAACCCGTCCGTTATCGAAAAATAACAGACGTCCGAACGTTGGGGAGCCCCGTTGAAATGAATGGAGCATTCGACAGATGACGTCACAACCATATAATAATCATGTTTAATGAACTGCCAATATCGTGTCAGCTAAATGCAATAGGCTACCTAAATTACAAACAGCACAAACGGGAAATGATCTGCGTAGCCTAAAATGTGCTATTCGCCCGACTGGGGAGGGACTGTCCATGGTGCTGAAATCGCGTCAAACTTTTCCAAGGTGCAAAACAGTAGGCTATTATTGAAGTTGCATGAAATTCTATAGAACAGTCAAAGGAAATTGAAAATGTGATTTTTACAACAGCGACATGACTCGGGTGGTATAGGCCTATACCACCCGAGTCATGTCGCTGTTGTAAAAATCACATTTTCAATTTCCTTTGACTGTTCTATAGACTGTTCCTCCCGAGTCATGTCGCTGTTGTAAAAATCACATTTTCAATTTCCTTTGACTGTTCTATAGAATTACATGCAACTTCAATAAAGGTCACCCACATGCGTATCACAAATCAATAGCATAGGTAACCCACGCGGCGGCGGGACTATTTCGGTTAATCAATATTCCTTGAAAAAAAAAAAGTCCGAGTGTCACAAAAAAAACTACACTGGCCGTAATTATAAGCCTACCAAACAAAATTATCCAATAGAATAAATCAAGTCTTCAGTTTCAATAATCCACGTTGTGTGGCGCAAATGTAGCGCCTTCCAAGTCTCTCGCGGCCAAAAGTGACTAAGCTCAACTCTGATGATAGCCTACTTATGTTCCAGGTTACTCACGGCACTGAGACGATGCAGGATAATCCATGGAAAGTCTTCAAGTAATCCAAACAGAGCGATTCAAGCAAGACAGTAAAACAACAATAGTCGCCAGATCAAACATAAATACCAAAACTAGCCTATAGGCCAATGTAGATTTGGTATGACGTTTGATAAAAGCATCTCATTCAGATGGCCAGGGAGAGAGGCAAACAATCGTTCAACAGCGTTGGCTGGAGCCTTCGAGTAGAGCCTTTTGGTTGTATCTTTTCAGTCTCTATTTTCCTACTACGCGCGTTGGATCCACGTTTTTAGATGCGTCCCAGCATCTCTATAAAAGGGTAGGCTATGTCTGTCCGTCCGTCTGAAACGCGTTCTTCAAATTGTTCCCTTCTGTGTCCACAAGGTGGGAGAGTTGACTATTTGGCCCGGAGCACGCAGCTGATTGCATTGTGAGACAAGTGCAGCGCGAGTACAATGAAAGTGCTGCTGCATTGAATAAGAAGCGGTGATAACGCGCCAGTTGCCCTAGCCAGGACAACTGAGGGGGCATTCAATTTTCGGCATTATTTTGCGTTTGGGCCGTGGGAGGCAACTTCGTTTCGTTTTCACCAACACCACTGTGAAGTGTGTGTCACTATGTTCACGGTCTTTACCCCCTTATGAGACTTCGGCCCGAGGATGTCAAACGTGAGGGGGGCGCTTCATCATGTTGTGTATGATAGTGTCACGTTGTGCAGCTCAACTATGTGGTTTGTCAGAAACTCGCGGCAATGACAATGAAACGTGGTGCTCGAAACAAGTAGACAAATGCGCCATTTGACATACGGTGTACTGATGTTCTCGGACGTAATGCAAGGGAGGTTCATTCGTTTTCTGCTGACGGCCGTGTGGACCGCACAGGTGCTTTCCGCTGTGCCCAGACAGATTGCTTTGCAGTCGTTTGAATTCGGTAATCTCTGGCACTCTTACAATGCAGCCGACTGCTTTGCACCTTGCCGTTAAAAAGCTTGGAGCGAATGATTCACCCAAACGGTTTTATTTATTTATTACTTGTCGCTGTTTACATTCTTTCCCACTTGGACATGATGCTGAAATGGCGTGATAGACCTACTAAAGGTTGATACTAACAATGTCTGGTAATTTGTAGTGTAGGCCTACTTGAAATTTGAAATCACATGGTAGGCCTACTTCTCCAAATTCAAGCTTTCGAGACTCGCACTTTGAGGCAAGCGCAATCGTAACCCCCCCCATTTTTATTATTTTTATTTTTTTTTGGCATAGTTCGAACACGGGTTTTTACTGCCTCACGGTCACATGGCACCCTGTAGCGGTCATGATATAATATTGCCAATGATATTTATTTCATACCCGTACGGCATAATTCAATCACACACCGTACAGAATGCAGGGCTACCGCTACTGCGGGCTACTGAATGGCCTCGCCTGACGTCACACAATAGATTAGAATTCTTTGAACATGTTACTGAAAATACACACTTTTACTCATTATATTTCATTTTCTGATGTCCTGTTGCATGAAAAAAATGATGGATAATTGTTCAAGTGGTAGAACTATCAAAGGAAGTCCATTATTTTGAATAAAAATTAACCTGAGATATACACTTTAATGACAGCGTGTGCCATACTCACACTGTGCACAGTTCTATGTTTTCATGTATAATGTTATGATGTATGAATGTATGTGAGTACTGTATGCAATGCAGTGAGTGAAGCCCAAGACAAATGTACCCTTCGGGTCAATAAAGTACACTCTACTTTACTCTACTCTACTACTACTCTACATCCACCCCCTCAATCCAACTGTTCCTCTCCCCACCAAACACCCCCACCTCCTTCCATCCACTCCCTCAATCCAACTCTTCCTCTCCCCACCAAACGCCCCCACCTCCTGGGCTTCCCATCTCTTCACCTGAGGGGGTTCACTCACTGGGAACCAATGGCAGTGAAATTTCTCCTAGGGCTGCACAATTAATCGAAAAATAATCGAAAATCGAGATAAAATCGTGAAATCGAAGTCGTGATTTCAATCGTGATTTAATCATGGCAATAGTGACCTACCTTTGAGCATCCTTGAAGCCAGAAGCCAGACAGACTGGTGTTTCTGGCCAGAAATCTGTCCACCTAAGTTTCATGATATTGCCTTTACATAATTCTTACAATTCATTTTATTTTGCTCATCCTGTACATAAGTCATTAATTCATTATAAAATCTGCAAAAAATCAATAATCATGATAATGATTTTGACCAAAATAATCGTGATTATGATTTTTTACATAATCGTGCAGGCCTAATTTCTCCTCTGTTCTAATGTCTCTGTCTTCACCTGTCCCCCCTCTGCAGAAGCCCAAAGCCACCATTGACTCCAACACCAAGCTGACCCGCTCGCTGCCCTGCCAGGTGCAAGTCAACCAGGGGGAAAACCTGTGAGTATAGCGCTCCACCATTTGCTCCTCCAGCCTGCATGCTTGACCTTTTGACCTTTTTGTAGTTTTGCTTTTTTTGGTGTTGTTGTTGCTTTAGCCAAATGCCCAAGGTGATTTTTTTTTCTCCTCCTCTCTGTGGTATTGTTTGTTTTTCTATTTTCTCTCTTGCGCGCGCTCTTTCTCTCTCTCTCTCTCTCTCTCTCTCTCTCTCTCTCTTTTTCTCTCTCTTTCTCTCTCTCTCTCTCTCTCTCTCTCACTCGCTAAGGTGTGAAGCTATTTATTTATTTATTTATTTATTTATGTTTTTTGTAATTTTGTTGTTCACCACACAGCACAATGGTGCTTTTGTATGCAATTATATGTAATAAATTCAATTCTTTCTCTCTCTCTCTCTCTCTCTCTCTCTCTCTCTCTCTCTCTCTCTCTCTCTCTCTCTCTCTCGCTAAGGTGTGAAGCTATTTATTTATTTATTTATTTATGTTTTTTGTAATTTTGTTGTTCACCACACAGCACAATGGTGCTTTTGTATGCAATTATATGTAATAAATTCAATTCTCTCTCTCTCTCTCTCTCTCTCTCTCTCTCTCTCTCTCTCTCTCTCTCTCTCTCTCTCTCTCTCTCTCTCCCCCCTCTCCAGAAACACAGACCAGTGGCCACAGAAGCTCATCATGCAGCTCATCCCTCAGCAGCTTCTGGTAAAACTCCATCTAATATTAGAAACACACTGCATGGCTATTGGGGCTCTGTGTTTTAAAAACAAAAGTATTTTTTACTTTTTGCAAAAGCTATTTTAGGTGTGTGTGTGTGTGTGTGTGTGTGTGTGTGTGTGTGTGTGTGTGTGTGTGTGTGTGTGTGTGTGTGTGTGTGTGTGTGTGTGTGTGTGTGTGTGTGTGTGTGTGTGTGTGTGTGTGTGTGTGTGTGTGTGTGTGTGTGTGTGTGTGTGTGTGTGTGTGTGTGTGTAATAACTCGTTGTGTGTAATGGTGAACGTTTCTCTCGTGGTAGCAGAGCAAACTGCATACAGGTAGAACTGAAGCTAATAATAGCAGTGCAAAGTGACTCATTGGCTACTTCTTTGAACATGTAAACCCCTTCTCCATGAACTATGTTTGCAATGTTGTTGGGATTGTGTTTTTGCTTATCTTGTATGCTACTACAGTATGTGTGGATGTGAGCATACACCCACACACCTTAGTCACTTTACTCACTCTTTCTTTCTTTTCTTGCTTTCTTTCTTCATTCCTTTCTTTGTTGCTTGCTTTCTTTCTTGTTTTCTTGCTTTTTTGCGTTCTTTCTTTGCTTGCTTTCTTCCTTTCATGCTCTTGCTCTCTTTCCCTACTGAGAACAAAAATCAATCCTTCTCAGTGTGTAGAGAATTAGACTAGAGGTGCAGATAATGATTTCTGACCAGACATTCCAAGGCATTGTTGGGCGGTAACCAAGAGACCTTGAACTCTCACCAGAAGGTCAAAAGAAGTGATTGTGGTGAAGGCAGTACTAAAAAAAAAGAGACTCATTATAGTACTAAAAAAAAAGAGACTCATTATACTATAATGAGTCTCTTTTTTTAGTACTGCCTTCACCACAATCACTTCTTTTAGGCATTAGAAGAAGATGCACAAGAAATCAGAATCAGAGAGAAGTTACACTATTCGCATTATTGTGGGGGGGGGAGACACCCAGCAGCTGCCAAAAATGTAAGTTTACTTCTTGGTGTAAGTCTGTCAGCGTTTTTGTATTTTCCCCACAAGAACCTTTTGACGTAAAGCTTCTTATTGCATAACCTTGCATTAGTTGACGCCGGAGGCAGTTCAGTTGAACAGTTTGCATTGCGTGGTGGTGGTAATTTTTAGATCTTCTCACTGAATGATAATAAATATAACAGGTGTGAACCTGGTCCCCTGAATAGGCCCTTTTGGTGCATCGCTGCAGCACACTAGTGTATTTCGGGATGTGATTATGGCTGTGGCGGAGCAGACGTACCCACACATTAACTTGCTCTGCCTCCCTCTGTGTACCTGTCAGTGACACCCTTGCACAGAACTGCTTTCTCATTGCACTCCTCGTTTCTTACTTGCTTTCTGTCAGTTCTTTCCTTCTTTCTTTCTTTCTTTCTTTCTTTATTTCTTTCCTTCTTTCTTCCTTTCTTTTTTCTTTCTTTCTTTGTTTCTTTCTGTCTTTCACTCTCTTTTTCTTTCACTCTTTCGTTGCTCTCACTCTTGCTTTTTTGCATTGTATGACTTATCTCCTCTCTCCCTCTCTCTCTTCTTTCTATCTCTCTCTCATTCTCTCTCTCTCTCCTCTTGCCAGACAACACTGGGGCCGCTGTTCAGGAACTCGCGCATGGTGCAGTTTCTATTCACCAACAAGGACGTGGAGTCCCTCAAAGGCCTGTATCGCATCATGACCAGTGGCTTTGTGAGTACACCGTCCGCTCCCTCCTGGACACCTCTATACACACATCTATACACGCTTCAGTGAAGCAGGCTCTCTCTCTCTCTCTCTCTCTCTCTCTCTCTCTCTCTCTCTCTCTCTCTCTCTCTCTCTCTCTCTCTCTCTGTCTACTCACACTCACACTCACACTCACACTCACACACTCACACTCACACTCACACACACACACACACACACACACACACACACACACACACACACACACACAGTAGGATATTTAATACAACAAAATACAATGCAATCAAATCAGTCATCTTTTCAAATTATTTTTTTGGCTTAGCTTTCATGCATTCACTTTGCAAAAAAATGAAAGCGTGTTTTTCACAGTTACAGTAAGCAAAAGTATCTGTTAGCACTGAAGGACAATTTCGTCTTTGACCCACACACACACAAACACAAACACACACACTTCAGGATAGCTCGCACGTCTTTCTAAGAACCCACCTCATGTTTCATTTTTGGTCAGTGTAGACCAGTGTTGTGTAGGGAGCACAGTGTGTTTAACCACACCCTCCGAATAATACACACACACACACACACACACACACACACACACACACACACACACACACACACACACACACACACACACACACACACACACACACACACACACACACACACACACACACACGTGTCAAAGACGTCCAACATAAAATTGTCCTTCAGTGTAACGGATACTTTTGCTTACTCTAAATGCAAAAAAAGATCTTTTCAAATTATTTTTTTTGGCTTGGCTTTCATGCATTCACTTTGCAAAAAAATGAAAGCGTGTTTTTCACAGTTACAGTAAGCAAAAGTATCTGTTAGCACTGAAGGACAATTTCGTCTTTGACCCACACACACACACACACACACACACACACACACACACACACACACACACACACACACACACACACACACACGCAAATGCATTTCTAAAATGCAACATGGAGCACATTTGCTGGCACGTCCTCCAGTGTGCATCAACCGACGTACAGTACATGTTCCATGTGTTGTTGATAATGAGAGTGTAGCGAGTCAGCACTCATCTGCTTGCTCCCACTGCTGCCGAGAGCTGCTTTGCATATCAAGCACCAGCGGTCACAAGCGGGCTCAGCATATGGCTAAGATCAGACAGGGTCCCCCCCACCCCACCCCACGTGTAAGAGTATCTGAAGAAGAAGAAGTTGAGCTATCTATCCGTGCTGTTCATCTCCGGATCAGTGGCTTTGTAGTTGTAGCCGGGGAGTATTCAGGGCAAGACTTTGGTTCCTCCTTAACCTCCCCTCATCCATCTCTCCCCATGATTCCACTAATATGGCTTTCAGGCCGACCAGAACGCAGCCGGTGTCGGTGCTCGCACCAGTTACGTTCGGCACTAAAGTGTTTGTCTGCGAAACGCCAGTGTTCATACCGGGCTCTGAACTTTTTCCGCACGTGACTGTGTTACCCAGATGAACCTGCTGACGACCACGCTGTTGTCACGGTTCGCAGAGAAAAACCTAGAATTTTGCGGTTCGCATTGCGAACCAATTTTCTGGTTCGCGAACGCAAATATCTGTGGCGTGAACACGACGGTCGGTTCGCGATTAGGTGCTGGAACGGGCTCCAGCACGGTTCTCAGTCGGCCTGAATGCGCTATAAGAGAGCAGGGCTTTATTTAGAGATACAGCTGAGAGGTGGGAAGCAGTGCAGTGCATACATTTGGAACCTCCTGCTGTGGTCTCAGAATCCAGCTGCTATGAATATAGTTGGCCACCAGAGGGAGTAGTGCATCATGAAAGTTAATGTTCAGGGCTCAGTGGATGGAGCCTGCAAAATGGCTGTGGATGTTGTGAATGTGAATCATGATTGCCTGGTGGGGTTAAGAGTGTAGCACTCTTGTGCTTTTCTTTTTGTTTGCTTGATTGTTTGATGTTTTTATGCAATTAATGGTATATTTAGGATTATGTCATAGGGTTTGTGAGGGGCATCCATTTCTGCATTTCAATAGACTGATTTCAGCATAATCATAGTCTATTGTTTTTGTGCTGCTATTCAGATTGACATAGAGAAAAAATCTATACTGTTGATGGATAAAATACAATGATAATATTATGATTTCCACACATTCTCACCCGATGGCTGCCATCCGATTTGCAATTTGTTCTGACGGCATGCATGGTGAAACAGCTGAACACTGTAGCCTACAATTGTCAACATAATCCGGCTACTTGGTCAACCAGCTGTTGAATTGACTTGATTGCGCGAGAGCAGAAGTTTAATTTACCTGTAAGCCACGCAGTTGAACTGAACATAATGTCATTGCCATGGCCAAGCACTGGAAGTGATTTGGCCCAGGTCCAGTAGCCAGGGTAACTATGTAGATCACTTAGCATGTTAATGGGCAGGCTGCATCGTTCGCTGCATTTTGCATGCTATTTCTTACACCAGTGGTTCTCAACCTTTTTTGAACAAACGCCCTCCTGACCTCCTCCTAAGCCTCCCAACGCCCCCCCTGGCCTCATCATAAGCCTGCCAATGCCCCCTTAGTATTGAAAAATAAAGTAGACTAATGCCCCCCAATGGTAATTAAATCCCACCCCCACTCAGTAGTGTCCTTCTCAACGCCCCCCTAGGGCTCCCCAATGCCCCCTGGGGGGCTGTAGCGCCCCGTTGAGAAACACTAGCTTACACAATCAAACCCACAGTAGCACAAGCCAGAGGGGGTTTGGATGGGTTTGGGTAGAAGGTAGTATATTTGGGGGGGTGGAGGGTGATTATATTTTCAGGGAGGGGTGGGGGTGCCCCTATTTTTTAAGAGTTGTTGTTTTTCTATTTATTTGATATGAATAATTTGTAATTAATAATAGAATATATATGGGTAAAAGTTATTGCGTATATACAGTACTTTGTCAACAATCACTAGGTTTACATGATGT
>NC_085858.1:45725896-45760896 GCF_034702125.1 Engraulis encrasicolus | reverse complement strand
CACACACACACACACACACACACACACACATATCCACACACATATCACACACATATCCCCACACACACACACACACACACACACACACACACACACACACACACACACACACTCTGATGCATATGTAAAAGCAAGCACGCCTGCATATAATTAATTGAAGTTGCAGAAAAGTTGCAAATCACAACATCTCAAATACCTGGAGGGACTGATATATAAACAAGCAAAGACACACATTCACACAAGCCAACACGTGTGCACACACACACACACACACACACACACACACACACACACACACACACACACACACACACACACACACACACACACACACACACACACACACACACACACACACACACACACACCTATACAAACAAACACGTACACTGTCCCCTATTTAACATTCGTCCTGTCTGTGTGTACTTACCGTAGCAGTAAAATACGAATAATAAAGTATATCGTCACATCGACTAGGACACGCATACAAGCCCGCACACATACACACTTGCTGCAACAAAGACACACACATATTACATCACATATTAAACATGTTCCCTGAGTGTACTCGGCATATAAACTATTGGCATATCGACGAGAACACAATCATAAAGAGGCTCAAACGCATGGCTCCCAAACATTAATGTTTTTATTTATTCATACAGTTAAAGTTTAATTAGCATATATAACACTGTTTATGACTTAGGAATTTATGTGCATCTTACACCAGTTAGTGAGTGACCAATTTTTTATTGCCGTGGAATTCATTGTCCTCTTCACGCACACACATGCCACTGCTTCCGCTCCTGTTGTTGTTGTTGTTGTTGTGCTCCTTTGCAGCTGAGACACTGACACATACTTAGTTGGCGGTTACTCAGAGTTGTTCATAATAATTTCCGAGGTCTTCATAATAATTTCCGAGGTCTTCCATTGAAACGAATGGAAACTAATAATTAAGGCTGTATTTGATGATTATCCAGGGGGTGTTTCTGTGTAGTTTCTGTGCGCAAGTGAAGTTTTTAATACGTAGGCACATCCGGCTGCGGTGACAGAGGAGAGCATGAGTTGGAGATTAGTCAGCATATTGAAGCTTGGAGCAATACCTGATGATGACACCACGCAGGGCAGGCACGCATACAGACAGACACACACACACACACACACACACACACACACACACACACACACACACACACACACACACACACACACACACAGTGTATAAACACACATAAGTGTGTGCGTGTGTGTGTTTAGATGTGTTTATGCAGATGGCGTTAGTGTCTGCAATAAGCGCTGGGTTGGCATGGCGGGTGTACTCTGTCTCCCACTCTCTGATTTCCATACTGCCTCAGGTTAACTGACCACTGACCTCTCTAGGACATGTTTATGCAAGCAGCAGATACACACACACACACACACACACACTCACACTGTCACACACACACACACACACACACACACACTGTCACACAAACACACACGCGCGCACACACACACACACACACACGCACGCACATGCACGTGCACACAGTGGCGCACACACACACAGTCTCTCTCTCTCTCGCACGTTCGCACGCACGCACACAAACAACAAGTTGGGTGTGCTTAAAGGGACATGCCACCTTTTTTGGATGGCTTCCTTTGTTGTCTCCTCTTTGACGTTTGGAGGGGAGGCGCAGCTCAACTGTATGCACTACAAAGACAATAGGTAGAAGACAGTGCTTTGCCATCAAAAGAATGTACAGTGCCCTCCATAATTATTGGCACCCCTGGTTGAGATGTGTTTTTTAGCTTCCAAATATTTTATTTTTTTTCTAAATAATATGGGACCTTAATGGAAAAAAAGAGAAAAATCCAACCTTCAATACAAGTGCATTTATTCAGTGGGGAAAAAATCCCACATAAAGAAATAATTATTTGACATCAAATAATGTGTGTCACAATTATTAGCACCCCTGGTGTTAATATTTTGTACAACCCCCTTTTGCCAACAAAACAGCACCTAATCTTCTCCTATAATGTTTCACAAGATGGAAAAAGACAGAAAGAGGGATCTTCAGCCATTCCTCTTTGCAGAATCTCTCTAAATCATCCAGAGACCTGGGTCCTCTCCTCTGTACTCTCCTCTTCAGCTTCAGCTTTCGGGCAGAGGGCAACAGATTTTGATTTTAAATGTCCTGGTATTTCAAAGCATTCATGATGCCATGCACCCTAACAAGGTTCCCAGGGCCTTTGGAAGCGAAACAGCCCCACAGCATCACTGACCCACCCCCATACTTCACAGTGGGTATGAGGTGCTTTTCAGCATGTGCATCTTTCGTGGTACGCCAGACCCACTTAGAGTGTTTGTTGCCAAAAAGCTCAATCTTGGTCTCATCTGACCAAAGCACACGGTCCCAGTTGAAGCCCCAATACCGCTTGGCGAACTCCAGACGCTTGCGTTTATGATTGTGAGTGAGGAAAGGTTTTCTCCGTGCATGCCTCCCAAACAGCTTGTTGGCGTGTAGACAGCGCCTGATGGTTGATGTGGAGACTTTGTGACCCCAGGATGCTACCATTTGGTGTAATTCTGTAACAGTGAGCTTTGGAGATCTTTTGATTTCTCTTACCATCCTCCTCACTGTGCGTGGTGGCAAAATAAACTTGGGTCCTCGTCCAGGCTTGTTTACCACTGTTCCAGTTGTTTTTAACTTCTTAATTATTCCTCTCACAGTGGATATGGGCAGCTGCAGTTGAGTGGCAATCTTCTTGTAGCCTCTGCCTGACCTGTGAAGGTCGACGCACATCTGCCTCACTTGTATGCTGTGTTCCTTTGTCTTTCCCATGTTTAAGAGTGGATAAGAGAAATGGCCTCGGTGTCACGTCATATTTATACCCCAGGGAAACAGGAAGTGATGAATTACTAATTAAATGTTCCTACATACTCTGGTAAACTTTGTGAACTACTGTAGAAATGACAGAAATGCTTCAATTATATTTATTTCCTGGGAATTGTTAAGGGTGCCAATAATTGTGGAACAGGTGATTTAATGAAAAATAATTATTTTTTAGTCAGGGATTTTTTTATTTTCTTACAATTCATTTGAGTTGAAGGCTACATTTTCCTACAATTTTCAGTGTGACAGTATTCTTCTGCAATAAACACTGAATTTATTTTAAGGCTTTTAACACATCTCAACCAGGGGTGCTAATAATTATGGAGGGCACTGTATATCAGAAAACAGCATCTATCTGTTTGGAAAACTGATGTGCCTCCAGTTACATTTCTGCTCCGTTTTAGTAAAATACACAAATCACAATATGGAAATACAGTGAGGACATTTTGGAGTTGGCACTTTTTTGGGGCTGCAGGGTATCTATTGCAACCCACTGGCAATGGGCTATGCTAACAGTCCGCTAGGCTAGGCTAGGCTAGGCTAGGCCAGAGATCAGGCTCATGCTTCATCATTGCATCAACACAAAGCAACGTGGTGTGTAGACTCATTGACAAGAGTGGAAGACCGCAAATTGATTGACTATGGAAAGAAAAGATCGCGTGTTTCTATAAATGTGCCTAAACATCTTAGAGCTAACTTACTGTAGTAAGAACACATACGCACACCAGTGCTTGACACTAACTTTTTCGCTTACCAGCCATTTTGGCTAGTGGTTTTCCTGACTCACTAGCCATTGGGCCTTTTCACTAGCCATAATTTTCTTAACCATCATAGCAGCTTTAAATAATTATATAATAGGCTGTAATAATGTAATGTAGGCTAACATAATATAATATAATATAATATAATATAATATAATATAATATAATATAATATAATATAATATAATATAATATAATTGTTAGGCCTAACTGGTCCATACATGCATGCTAAGAACAGATTTACTGATCTGAGGAATGGCATAGGCTATATTGACCATGCAGAAACACCAAGCACAGTGTTGTGGAAGGGCACAAATGTAAGCTACACGAGAGCAAAATATTTTCGCCTTTGATCTGAAAGGCACTTTCTTCATATCATATAGGCCAATCTGTGGAGGTTGCCGTCCAAATTGATGCGCACACAGATGCGGTAACTAGGCCTACAGAAGGGGCTACGACTTCCTTTCATTTCGTTTAATATTGAGTTGTTTAAATAAACGGACGCAAGGCGAAACGGGCAAGGGACGTGCTTTAGTGCAGTCTGGAAGGCTACAGTAGGCTACTGCTCGTTGTTTAAGCCCGGTTTGACAGTCGGGAACAACAGCACAAGAAACATGGAGGAATATTAAGGTATGAAGACATACAGGCAAATCAGAAAATAATTTAAACCGAACATTATTAATGCCGCATGTGTCCTTGTCTTATCACTGCGCTTTAGTCTCGAGACTTTCACAAGACAGGCTGACGTGTTTTCCTCTCACCTTGGTCATTTTAATATCCACTACTACTAAGTATCACTAATGACAGATCGCAAAACACGTCAGTTGAGATGAACTTCGCTACTTTATTTTCACAACAAGGTTTTCAGTGACATTTCCAAACGTACGCTGATATGCCGGTAGCTCGTTGCCACTCCTCTTCGCAAGACTAGTCGCTCTATCAGATTCTTGGCATGCGTGACACACAGGTGACACGTGACACAGGTGCTTCATGGGTATTGTAGGCTCGCGAAATCGCATTGTATTGATTTTGTAGCAAAGACGGTCCGAGGAAAAAAACTACAAAATGCGGTGCCTCATCATTCAGAATAGTAACGGACCCGCCAGAATGGCTAGTGAACCTTCGGTATCTACTAGCCAACGCCGATATTCACCCGCATTTGGCTACCTGGCGTGTGTTAGTGTTAAGCCCTGACGCACACACACACACATAAATGAACACACACTTCTTCCTCTTAGCTGGGTAAGCATTTGGAACATGATCCCAGTAGCACCCTGAGAACTTGGGGATAACCAACACTTAGGCGACGACCCGTTTGATTTGGGACGGTGAATTCAGTCTTTCGGAGGACAACTTCAAAGTTAGCCACTTGTAGAGCGTTAACACCCAGCTCATCATCCAGTCACAAAGTGTAACCTGCCCTGGGCAGAGCGCCGCCCATATTATCCCGCCTGCAGTGAGACGCTACATTGAATCTCGCCGCCTTCAAGTCAATCTGGCCTCCTCTGGAACCTTGGCTGTAGTAGTATTCACAACAGTAAAAGTGAAGGCTGTGTGTATCCATCATCGGAGTCAGTGGTCTGATTAGTTATGTCTCTTCTTCTTGCCCCGAGCCATAGAAGCAAACAACTCTCTCTCTCTTTATGGCTCTGGCAGAGGTCCGTAGTACACAGAGACGCTTGAAAAGAGGGCTCCATTGATCGCCTCTTTTTGGAGAACTACACCTATCTGTGGGAGCGTTGCCAGGTCCGAGATCCATTGTCGCATCAATAAGAGCCCCCCCCTGTCGAGCAGAGCTACCAAATCATTTCAATGCAATACAATAGTGTCTGTAGCCTTAAGGGGCATTACGTTTTATTGGTTTATTTCATCAGGGACCATGTGCAAAGTATATTAGTTACATAGTAAAAAGATGACCTGCACCAGATTATAGCGAAAAGCTAATTTCTATCTGCAGTCCCCTGGGCAGAAAAGTGAAAATGAAGAGAGTTTAGTAGTAGGGTTTGTGTTCAGGCTGTTAAAAGCATATTGGTGGTAGCTCATCCCGACGAAGCGGCCAATACAGACACAACAATACCGGCTAAGGGCGTTGGTGCGACAGCTTGGTGAAGATAAGGGTGTAAATGGGTGTAAACGGTTGCATCTAGTGTGTACTTGCAGAGCCTCGCAATCACTCTCATCTTGGTCTCCGTCTCAGACCCCGGTAACATTTTAGAATAGCTATGTATAAACAGTGTTATAAACACTTTATAAATAATGAACTAATTATCAACAAAATGCTTACAAATGTTTATAAATGGGCAAGAAATATTATGTTAACACAGCAGACACAGCACAGTCGCATCAGTCCTGAAAGTTTCTCCTCCAAAGACCTGAAGGCATGAAACCACATAAAACCAGCACAGTACAAGTTGATTCCCACTCCACTGTGCAGTTGTAGTTTGGTTCTTACTCATTTACAAACATTTGTAAAGGCTTTGTTAAATGTTGATTATTACTAAATTTGAAAATTTAACTAAGTGTGTGGAGGCTACCCTGTAAGCCTCGGCCTGGACTGCAGGTGTTCTCAACGCGCAGCAAACATGGAATGTCCAGCCAAAAAATCCCTTTGGGGTTGTTCCCCGTTTATTGCAAAAACTTTAATTTAATATAAAAACTAGATCACCTCTGTGCTGTTGTGCTGTGCTGTATTAAAATAGATATATCACATTCGGCTGGCACACGGCAACGGTAAGAACCGTGTGTTCCCCAGTCCAAGCCGTCATTAGCCCCTAATCATGGGCACCTGTATTTCTACCTGTGACTAAGTGAGCTACCATAACAGTGAAGTGCTCCCCCAAGTGGCTAAATCTAAAACTACGCTAAAACCTACCTATAGGTGAGAATAAAATGGCTCCTACACCCCGGCCCCTAATTATGAGTGAATACTAAACCATAATTACCCAATTAAAACTAAGGAGCCATTTGTGCAGAGCTAATCTTAAGTGACACATTTCTTATACTAAATCTTCTTGATGCAGCCAGGTCATCGTCATCTGGTCATGTAGTCGTCTGGTCATCTCAGGTCTTGGGACTTTGGTCTTCAGCTTCTATGAAGAGGCATGACTGAGTGGATGGCCAGTTCTTACTCTTCACTGGACTGGATGCACATGTCCCCTCGTCTTGAGATGCTTGCCCTCCGTCCCTTCTGCCACGAGCCTCCTGTAGCGCCTGGATCCATTCCGGGGACGTCATCAATGGGAAACTTCCTCCAGGTCTCATTCGTGTTGGTCCCTTCTGGTCAGCCGCAGCCTGGTCCTCTTGGTCACCAACCTTTAATTTTTCTTTCCACAGCTCAGGAGGGTTAATGAACTTTCTCTTCTGTAACACACTTAAAACCAGGTCTCTTAATCTGACATTCAATTCAAAACGTATCTTTAATTCTTTAAAATCAGAAAGGTAATTAAAAGACAATTGTGTTGCCTGCATTGGGTTGAGAGGAATGAACGCATTCGGCTGTGGTTCTCTTTCCACTTCAGGGTTCGCAGAGATCAGAGGCTGAGCCATGATGGTAGTAGGACCCTCTTCTTCCTCCTTCACTCTGGACGTCCCCTCTGGCCGGTTCAGCTTTGCGTCAGTTACTCCGCCCTGTACAACCTTTGTGAATTCACTGGTAACAATAGGTAGACATGGGTTATCAGCAGTATTCTTTAAAACATTCATGCCTGTCTGGAAGACTGATTCCTGTGGATGGAGGTCAGGCTGCAGTTCCTTTCCTGGAATCTTCTCTGCTCGGACAGGATTGCCTGCAAGGGTCACATCTGCAGTTCTAAAAGGTAAGTCAGAACAGTTATGATTTTCATGGTGATGGACCTTCTTGACATTTGGCTTGCGTTTTGCAACTACCAGTTCCTGTGGCTTAAAGACTGAGATCCTATTGGCTGTGTGGGCAGGAGAACCATACCTGCCTTTACCTTCACTGCCTCTCAGTAGACCACCCACGACCCACCCCACTAGGGTCCTGTATGCCCAAGGTCCTTCACCTTGACTATTAATTATTTCCCATGGTTCCATGAGCTTTGGGGCATTGGTCCCTATGAGCAATTCCACCCCTGCATCAAGACTGGGAATGTTGATGCCTTTCAGATATGGCCATTTCTTCAACTTCTTTTCAGTGAGAATGTTGCTTCTTCCCACAGGCATTGTTTTCTGTGTGAAAACTTCGGGCAAATCCATGAATTTATCTCCTGTCATACTAGAAATCTGGAGGCCATTGATTGAGAAGGAAGTGACTATTTTTTCCTGTCCAAGTGTGCGAAGAAGAAAGTCTGTTTTGGCACCTGAAGCATTCAGCTCTCTCATAAGATGTTCAGTACAGAAAGAGGCTGAGCTCCCAGGGTCAAGGAAAGCGTAGGTGTTGATCACGCGACTCCCAGACTTCACCTGTACAGGAACAATGGACATGATCTGCTTATCTTCCCCGGCCCCAGTATGGCCACACGTCTGCAACGACACAAGTGCATTAGTGATGGAAACATTTGGAGCTTTACGTTCAACATGCAGCACTGTTGGATGGCTCTTCTTGCATATATCGCAGGCCAGAGGACCATCACAGGAGGTACTTATGTGACCTGGCATGAGGCAGCGGAAGCAGAGTCTATTTTCTTTCAAAGCATTGAGTTTTTCTCTATGTGTCATTTTCTCAAGAGCAGAGCAGTTCACTATTGAGTGCTGACCTTTACAAACAAAGCATGTTTCACAGTCGTACCTCTGTGCAGATGGCTCTCCATGCTGATGTTGGGGTGCTGATGGATTTGGCGGTCGGACAGCATCGACTGCAGCAACAGTGACATGTCTGCTTCCTGGTGGCCCAGCCTTGGACTTAAAGGGTGGTGGTGATGTACCCTGCAAGTCTCCAAAGAGAGGGTCAGACAGAATCTTCACCTGGCGTTCGATGAAGATCACGAAGTCGGAGAACCTGGCCCTGGATCCACGCCTCTCCTGGAGTTCCCATGCAGTTGTCCTCCACTTTTCCCTCATCTTGTATGGCAACTTTGTCATCATCAGTCGAAGATTAGACGGGACGTTCATCTCCTCCAGGTGCTGTAAATCCTCCATCACATTACAGCAGTCTCTTAGAAAGATGGAAAAAGATTGTAGGGCAGTAACATCGTCTGTTTTCATCACTGGCCATTGCATTGCCTTGTCAATATAAGCCGCAGCAATTCTCATTTCATTACCAAAATGTTCCTTTAAAAGATTTTTAGCCCTATAGTAGCCTTGCCCGTGAGCCATGTTAAAGCAGCTCCTAACCAATTCTCTTGGCTGCCCTCTAGTGTATTGGTCAAGGTAATAAAGACATTCTTCTTTGTCATTAGTCCTCTTTTCGATGGCTTGCTCGAATGCCCTAATAAATGCAGCATATTTCAAAGGGTCTCCATCATACTCAGCAATCACTCTAGGTGGGAGAGAGGCTAAAGCTTGATTTTTTACTAGCTGGGCCGTGATGTCATTCTGGCGTTGCATAATGTCATAGACAGTAGGTGGAGGTTTAGGCCTACCAGAGGACACAGCATGGCTTGCCTGTGTCAGAGTGCGCGCATTCCTGTGTGTAGATGGTGGCCGATGTTGCACTGGAGCAGGGTTAGTGTTCTGTGGCCCATGGATGTTCACTGATGCTCCAGGTGTACCTGATGGTGTCTGTAACACTGGAGGAAAAGGGTTACTAAGCCCAAAAGAAGACTGGCCTTGAGACTGATGGTTGTCTTTAGGCTGCACAACAGGTGGCACTGCACTCTCCTGCTTAAACAAAACAGATTTAGGGTGAGGGACAGAATGGTTGGACTGCTTCAATTCTGCATGAAGATAAGCATTCATTTCATCCTCCCCATTCCCATCATCATCATCTTCATCAGGATCATCGTCACCATCACCACCACCACCATCATCATCCCCATAAACATCATCTTCATTTTCAAGGACAGACAACTTAGCTGTAGCAGCTTCCAATTTTGTCTCCATTTCCAGCTGTTCCTTCCTTCTTTTCAGTCTTGCGCTCTGCATTTGAAGAGCTTCTTCCTCTGCATCCATGTCATGCATCTTCCTTAAAGCAGCAGCAGATTTTAACAAAGCAGCCCTATCAGCTTTAGCCTTTAAACGAAAAGAAGCAATACTGGAAGACCTTGAACATACAGATGATTGGCCTTTATGTCTGGACCTTTTACTTGAGACATTAGAAATGCTGTCGTCAGGATTTACTTCAGGCAATTCATGGACATTAGGAAGTTGGGACTTATCTTCAGAAACAGCACCAGCCAGCCATAGGCGCACATGATCTTCATATTTACTGATTTCCTTTGTTTTTTCCACAAGCCATTTTTGCTGTGTTTGAAACTCAGGTTCTGGCATTGGCATCTCCATTAGTGTATTTTGGGTTTCAATTACCTCTTTACACAACACAGAAAATTCATTTAAATATTTATTTACGTCACTGATTGTATGAATTGTCACCTTTGCAGACAAGAGCTCATTAATCCTTCGTTTTGCTTTTCCAGCTAGTGTGAGCTTTGACTTACGATTCTTTTGTAGGTTGTCACACACCATTAAAAAACCTTTTGGTGTTAATTTCTTCACACGTTTTTCTGTTTCATCCTCAGTTGCATTACTTGGCGCGTTGGTGCATTCTGATGCAAGAGCGGCCGTAGCCTCACCAGACTTTTCTTTTTCTTCACTCATGTTGCGCACAAGCACCACTGGATAAAAATCAACACTTCAAAAATAATGCCTTGATCAATAGTAGGCCTACAGTCAGTGTAGCCAATTAAACTTCAAGACCCTTTTGTGGAGGTGACACACATGGGTATTTAAAACAGCACAGCACAGCACTTAAATCAAAGTTTTTTCCTTGTTTGTTGTCTTTTTTCCTTGTAAAAAGTCCACATTGAACAGTAACAAAACAGATTAAGATTTCAGCAGCACAGCATACAGGAATTTCACTCACGGCAGTCCATCAATGCCCAGGGCACCACACAGGTAAGCAAGCCGTTTTCCAATTACGGTTACTCACATCCAATCTGTGCAAGTTTGTTGGAGGCGCGGATAATCCAAACTTTTCCAATAGCTGGAATCCTCTTGATGTCCACAGCGTTTTCAGTGCAATATCCTTTGTTTGTCCTGTTTCCAGTGTGTATTTCCTTTATGTCGATAATCCTTTGTTCTCAATAGTTCCACTCCATTGAAATTGGGGATGGTTCTTACTATGTGGAGGCTACCCTGTAAGCCTCGGCCTGGACTGCAGGTGTTCTCAACGCGCAGCAAACATGGAATGTCCAGCCAAAAAATCCCTTTGGGGTTGTTCCCCGTTTATTGCAAAAACTTTAATTTAATATAAAAACTAGATCACCTCTGTGCTGTTGTGCTGTGCTGTATTAAAATAGATATATCACATTCGGCTGGCACACGGCAACGGTAAGAACCGTGTGTTCCCCAGTCCAAGCCGTCATTAGCCCCTAATCATGGGCACCTGTATTTCTACCTGTGACTAAGTGAGCTACCATAACAGTGAAGTGCTCCCCCAAGTGGCTAAATCTAAAACTACGCTAAAACCTACCTATAGGTGAGAATAAAATGGCTCCTACAAAGTGTTTATAAAGCTTATTTGGGTAGTTATTCTAAAGTGTTACCCAGACCCCCCTACCAAGGCTGCCTTCAACTCTGCCCCTCTGTACTTGCTTGCCTCCCCCACTCCACAAATGCCTATCGACGTCGGCATTTGAAAATGCATTTGAAATGAATCATATTTCACTGCATTGTTCTGCATTATCATTCCATCCTTCCATTATTTCAGCCTATTCAGTACGTGCTGCACAAAAAATGACTTTGTGTACCGGTGTATGACCAGTAAACTATGCTTTTTGTGCTTGGATCCGTATGTTTCTTGCATGCCCCTCTTTTTAATACTATTAATATTGTTGGAGGGGTTTTCAACTTTATTAAGAGTGGGATAGGAAATGAGTGAGAGAGAGAGTTGGGGAGGATTGGGAAATGACCTGGGTCGGGAATGAGACCCAGGTCGCCCGTGTTGCAGTCCAGTGCCCTGCCTCTCTCTCTCTCTCTCTTCAGTTTCACTTTCTCCACTAACCCCGCCTCTCCCCTCCGCCTCCTCCAATAGCTGACCATGCGAGCGGCCGCCACAGCCAATCAGCAGCCTCCGGTCAGCGGCGCGCCACCGAATCAGGTGGCTCAGGGGCAGGCCCAGTCGGCCGCCATGCTCCGCCTACCCAACCCGGGAGCCAACCCGCAGCTCCGAAGCCTCCTGCTCAGCCAGCAGCAGCCGGTAAGCACCAACACACACACTGACCAGCATGGCTTTGGTATTGCAGCCGGTAAGCACCAACACACACACTGACCAGCATGGCTTTGGTATTGCAGCCGGTAAGCACCAACACACACACTGACCAGCATGGCTTTGGTATTGCAGCCGGTAAGCACCAACACACACACTGACTAGCATTGGCTTTGGTATTGCAGCCGGTAAGCACCAACACACACACTGACCACTGGCTTTGGTATTGCAGCCGGTAAGCACCAACACACACACTGACCAGCGTGACTTTGGTATTGCAGCCGGTAAGCACCAACACACACACTGACCAGCGTGACTTTGTTATTGCAACAAGGAGATGTTTTGAGGTGACTCTGCCGGTCATAATAGATTATTAGTAGTTATTATTAATAGTTTTCCATTGGCCTCGTTTACACAAGATATTTCATTCAGAAATAACTCAAATTTTATTCTGAACAAATCTTAATTCCGCTTTGAAAACGTCACGCAAACACTTCACAATTCTGAATGAAATAAAAGTTTAATGTAAACTGGACTGAACTATTTAACTCTGAATTATTCATTCAAAATTAAAAACGTCATATGAACGTGGCCATTTAAACATTCATGCTGTGAGGAGGGGCAAGATGCTCAGCAGCCAACCACGTGAGCACATTTTTTGAGTGACAGCAGTTTCCAAACATTTAGAGGCTGCTGATGGACCCGTGGCTTCGCACGCAGACAGGAAGTGTTTGTTAACGGGGAAACCCATGTATAGATTTGGGGAGAAAAGCAGCACACATACACACTCCGAGAGATGAAAGAGGGAGAGATGGCGAACAAACGAAAGGGAGAGACACTGAAAGAGGGAGAGAGACAGATAGAGAGATGCAGAAAGAGGGAGAGAGAGTGAAGGAGAGAGCGAACAAACGAGAGGGAGAGACAGATGCAAAGATGCAGAAGGAGAGAGAGAGAGGGAGAGAGAGATTTAGGGGAGTATTTTTATCTCGAGTTTGGTGTGCTTGGAGACCATGAGCGCGGAGAGGAGAGGGGGATAAATGTGGGGAGAAGTGCGAGCCAGCTCATATTTCTGTTCCTCTGTCATGTGCTGTGTCGGCGTCAAGGGAGCGGGCCGGGGAGAAATTGACACATTTAAGGATCTGAAATCACACTTTCACCATTTTTTACTCCCTCTGTCTCTGTCTGTGTGTTATTCTCTTCTCACGGTCTATATTTAAACCATCTTGCGCTCTCTCTCTCTCTCTCTCTCTCTCTCTCTCTCTCTCTTTCTCTCTCTCTCTCTCTTTCTCTCTCTCACTCTCTCTCTCTCTCTCTCTCTCTTCTCCTCCACCCCCACACCACCCCTCTCTCCCTCTCTTTTATTCCCCCTTTTCATCACTTTCATTTATTCTTTGTCTCTTTCTGCTTTTCTTCTTTCTCTTTTTGCCTTTCATGGCTTCTCTCTCCATCTTCTCTCTCCATCTTCTCACTCCATCTTCTCTCACTATGCCCTCTCTTTCCCTCTTTCTACTTCATTTTTCCTCTATCTCACTCCTCCACCATCTATGCGTTTCTCTCTCTCTCTCTCTCTCTCTCTCTCTCTCTCTCTCTCTCTCCCTCTCTCTTGCTGCCCCCTCTTTCTCTCCCTGTCTCCCCTCCCACCATCCTTTTCCCCTCTGTCTTCCTCTCTCATCCTGTATGTTTTTCTCTCTTTTTCCCTCGCTGCCCCCTCCTTCATCTTTCCTTTCCTGTCTTGTATGTTTTCCTGCTTGCCCACCCCCCCCCTCTCTCTCTCTCTGTCTCTCTCTCTCTCCCCCTCTCCTCCCCCTCTCCTCTCCTCCTCCTCTCTCTCCTCTGTGTTCCCCTCTGCAGCAGCCTGGTGTGGGTCATATGCAGGGCATGTTGCCTGGGCTGCAGGGTCTGGGACAGCAGATGGTCCACCCCACGCCAGGAGGGGGCGCTCCCATGCAGCCCCAGTGGAGGCAGCCTCTCTCAGGTAAATACTATATTGCATTATGGCATTATGGCATATGGCACACGCGCGCTTACACACTCCCATGACCTTATATTGCAACATGCAGTACATACACACACATGCAGACACACATGCATGCGCAAATTCACTCATACACACACGTGCATGCGTACATACACTTATACACACACACACATTTATGCACACACACAATACACAAATGCATATAGGCATGTATATTATGTACACACCAGGAGTGGAAATTATCTGAAACTGCACGCATGTGAGGTATTTATTACACCTCACAGTAGGGCTGCACGATAATGGAAAAAATCATTATCACGATTATTTTGGTCAAAATCGTAATCACGATTATTAATCCCGATTATTGATTTTTTGCAGATTTTTTTGGAAAATTATAACAAGATGAAATATAACCAAGAATGAATTATATACGAGATGAGCAAAATAAGATGAAGTGTAATAATTATGTAATGGCAATAGCATGAAACTTAGGTGGACAGATTTCTGGCCAGAAACACCAGCCTGTCAGTATGTTCTGGCTTTAAGGACGCTCTCAAAGGTTGGTCACTATTGCCACGATTAAATCACGATTTAAATCACGACTTCGATTTCAAGATTTTATCACGATTTTCGATTATTTCCGATTAATTGTGCAGCCCTACCTCACACCAACGCGTGCATGCATTGATTATTATATTTATGTATTATTTATATATTTATTATTACACAGATTAATCAAAGAACTCTGACTTTTTACTTTTGACACACATCACACACATATAACCATGTAAATACACAACAGGGTTGGACGTTATCTGAAATGACATGAATACATGCACTCCAGGGGTGGAAATGATCCGAATGAACACACATCTACATACACAACAGGAGTGGAAATGATCTGAAATGACACGTATATGCGTACGCGCCAGGGGTAAATATACATGCACACCAGGGGTTAAAATTACAGTCAGTCACAGACAGATTAACGATACGATACACCAGCCAGTCAATAATTGATCATCCTCCTCTAATTATTTAATCCACCAACAAGGCATCCTTTGTCAACATTTCGGTTGGCTGGTGAGTGCTACCAGTTATCATCTGTCTCTGTCTCTCTCTCTCTCTCTCTCTCTCTCTCTCTCTCTCTCACACTCACACTCACACTCACACTCACACTCACACTCACACTCACACTCACACTCACACACACACACACACACACACACACACACACACACACACACACTAGGTTTTATTTTGATCCAAGAGACAAGCTAATTGAAGATCCAAGTATTTTGGAAGCACACACATATTCACACTAATGTGTATGTACTACATACACTTACTGACATGCTTTCAGACACACTCTGCACACAGACAAAATGGCAATATAAAAATAGTCTTTCTGCTAGCCAAAGTTTTGTTGACAGTTGTTTTTTCTGTCGAATATTCTTGCAACAATTGCAGCAATTGATGCAGCTACTGTGATTTGTCTCACCAAAGAATAAGTTACCTGTCAAAGTGGCTAGTGAGACTAAAATTGTCTAGCCATAGCCAAACTAGCCATAGCCTAGTTTTACTAGCATTTGGACGGTTTAACGCGTGCCAGTGTCAAGCCCTGGTGAGCACAGTGGTAATGGAAAAGCCCCCGGGGTGCCAAAAACACCCCTCCCCCCCTGAATCAGATCCAGGTTTAGCCAGTTTAGCTCCCATCAGTTCAGCCCGCCCCGACGTCCGACTCCCGGTCCACTCCAGTTTAGACCGTGCCAACACCAGATGAAGTGTTCTGATCTGGACGACGGCCTGATCTGCCAACAGAGATTAGGGCTGCTAACGGCATTTGTCTATTCTACGGGGAGGGAGTCTGACGGCTGAAATACAGTAGGAGCGTATCAGAAAAGGCCCTCGCTGACTGACACACTGATGTACACATATATTTTGACGTTTTTATGCCTCTCCAATTGAGTCGTAAGGAATAAACAATATTTGCGTGATACGAGAGAGGCTTTAAGCTTATCTAGACTGGCACTACTGTTCTTTCAGACTTGTGCTGCTATAATTTACGTTGTGATGTTATTGGGTTTCTGGCACAGCAATTAGTGTTTGCTTTGTTCAGACTGCCATTCAAAGATGGTTTTATTACACGTTTCATTCATCACGTTTGGACGTTTGATGCGCCAACCAAGTTTACTGTATGCCGTTTAGAAATAAGTCTGGAAATCAATCAATGGCTGTTATTCAAGACGTGTTATTCTGTACACCTCGGGCAAAAAACGAAATCTTCCCTCAAACCCCTAAAATAAACCCCCTCCAAGAAGGATGAAAAGGAATGATGGATCCTCAAAGGTCTGGAGTCTCAGTGGGAGCAATTTGGAGGTACCATGTTCATCTGTGCGTGAAATATCACACAAATACAAACAGCGCAAGACCACACAGACAATTTGCAGAGCAGTGTAGCGCCGAGACTGACTGGGAATTGTGTGTGCGTGCGTGTGTGTGTTGGTGTGTATTTGTGCGTGCACGCGTGTTTGTGCATCTGTGTTTGTTTCTATGTATCTATCTGTCTGTGTGTGTGTGTCTGTGTGTGTGTGTGTGTGTGTGTGTGTGTGTGTGTGTGTGTGTGTGTGTGTGTGTGTGTGTGTGTGTGTGTGTGTGTGTGTGTGTGTGTGTGTGTCTTTGAGCACGTCTATCTGCTATTTGTGTGTGTGTGTGCGTGCGTGTGTGTGTGTGTGTGTGTTTGAGCACGTCTATCTGCTATTTGTGTGTGTGTGTGTGTGTGTGTGTGTGCGTGCGTGCTTGCGTGTATGTGTGCGGGTGTGTGTGTGTTTTAGCACCTCTATCTGCATTTTGTGTGTGTGTGCGCGTGTGCGTGCGCAAGTGTGCGTGCGTGCGTGCGTTGACGCACATGCGCAGAAGGCACCCCATTACAGCAGCCAACCTTGTTATGAAGATAATGAGATAAGACACAGAATATACTGTAGAGTTCTATATCATCACAGCCAGCAACACTGGTCCCCGAGGACCAACAAGCCACTGATACAAAACTGGCATAGAAAGAGGACAGACTCAAGTTTGCAGATTAGCAGTAGAGACAGTGATAACAGATAATATTTTTTACATAGTGGTACAGATACAGCCCCCAAGCCACTATTCCTAGTATGATGTGAAAGCGTGTGGCCTCAACTGAAAAGGCAAGATTTTGTACAACACAGGACCACAAGTAGCCTGATTCGGTTGCACAGGTTCCATGCCAGGGGGATTGGGGCCAGAATTCCTGTGGAGTGTTGTGTAAAGCACACAGTGGAAAGGCCTCCCAGTGCGCTCGGTTTAAGTTTCACAGTGCAAAGCAACGTGATGCCAGTGATTCACACTGAAATATTGACAGTGTTTAACTTTGTGAGTCTCTTAGAAGGTGATGAAGTGCATAAGAGCTGAATATGAAAACTAATCCGTACTCTTTTTTTTCCCCTTTTTCCTGGAGTTTTTCCATCACCAAAACAATGTAATAGCTCAAACTCAACAGATTGGATAAGATGCCTCCTAGAATGTTTGGGAATTTGCAGACGTTACTTCAAATATTAGGAAAACCTAAGGAGTTATGCCCATCACACAATCGTCTGACCTCACTGGCCCATAAACCTCACAGACACATAGCGGCCCAGTTTCTAGCTTTTTCGCCTCCCTTCTCTTCCTCTCCACCCCTCTCCAAGTCAAGTGTTGACTGAATTTATCCATCACCAAAGCAATTTAAAATGACAAACTGTGTGTGTGTCCTAGAATGTTTAGAGATATGTGTAAGTGATTTAAAGTGTTGTTGTATCCATGATACAAACTCTGAGGTGTCAATGCTGAGTGCAGAGATTAAAAACCCTGACACAAGTGACTTTACTGATGTCTACCTACTGTATTTTGACTTCTCATTACGATGCAGTTGAAGGAGAGTTTTGTCCACATCCAAGGGAAAGGTGCAGGATGAAGGCCAACTGTAGTTTTCAGAGTGAGAAGTCTGCACACTTAGAATTCTTTTTGTTGTATTTTATTTTTCCATGGCAGGATAACGTTTCGACCTCAACAGTCTTCTTCAGATTCAGATTCTCCAGGAGAATCTGAAGAAGACTGTTGAGGTCGAAACGTTATCCTGCCATAAAAAAAAAAAAATACAGCAAAAAGGATTCAAAGTGTGCAGACTTCTCAGTCATTACGATGCACTCATGCACCTTACCAGGGTCTATGCTCTACTTTGAAAACTGTTTATGTCTAAGTCCTACACCACAGTACTAGATCATAGATTTATCTGTCAACACTAATTTCTGGTCATGTTAATCTTGTCTACCCCAACTCACAGAATATGTTTTTGCACATCTGCCTTTTTTTTTTCTCTCCCTCCCCGACCATTAGCTGTAATACATGTGTCTTGAAATATCGATGTGGGCATTACGTGTGTGTATTTATGTAATCTACTTGAACCCTTAATTTCCCCCCAGGGATCAATATAGTTCCTCTACTCTACTCTACTCTGCTATCAACTGATTCAGAGCTGGTTGGATCAAATTTGTGACAGGGTTTTTACTTTCTGAACCTGGGATTGACCGCTCTGAAAAATATATTCCAGACAACCCATAGAAGTGTATCTGTTACTCGTTATCCATTAAAATAAAGGATTTTTTAAAACTTTTTTCACCAAGATCAGTCTCATTAAGACTACTACCTTCAACAAGGAGCCTACTGCCTGTTTGGGCCTTCACATTTTGGAGATAGTCACAACCTAAATACTGAAGTGCAGGGCTTTGGCTAGTAGATATTTTTTCTCACTAGCCAAATGGAAGGTCAACTAGCCATTTATTTTATCACCAAAATAAACCATGCGTTAATTATGTTGCTTTTAATTATTCTATTAAACCATTTCCTCAACACAGATAAGCAATGAAGTAAGGGTATCTGCTTACTTTTTAACCTTTCTTTGATGTCTCTTGTTGTTTTTTTCCCCACCCACCCCCAGGTCAAATGTTGATGACTGCAGGGCCCCGTGGGCCGGTCAACCAGGGTCCCGGCATCCCTCCAGTCTCCAGCTCCATGGAGGACGAGATCCTCATGGACCTCATCTGAAGATCTGAAGCTGCATGCCAGCGGAGCGGCCGCGGCATGCTAAACATGATGGACTAATACTGTACAGTGCCCACCATCAGGGACCTTTTTTTGTGACGATAGTTTCTCTACCCTTCTTTTTTTACTGTAAACAAAACCAAACAAGGAAATTATTATGACGCCTTTTTTTTCGCCATCTTCTTCTCTTTGATCAGTTAAACAGAACATTTATTACATACAGTAAGGTGAAATCAGGTAAATTGGGCCACTTTTTCCATTCACTCATATGCAGAAAAATGTGGCCCAATTTACCTTAATTCACCCTGCATGCACAGAACATTTATTACAATACAGTACATGCACAGAACTGAATGAAATACATATAGGACCTGGACACTTTGACTTCATGCAGCCAAATGCACTGTCTGATTTCAGTGAAATGATGAGCTTGTGACTAGACAACCCCGTCTAGGGAACTGCCGAAGACTGAGAGACATCATCGAGTGTGAATTAGTCCTCTTCAGAAATGACCTCCTTTTTTTTAATCAGTACAGACACACTTCTCATTACCCTTCCCATTAGCCTGTCTCTATGTTTTATTTTTAAGGTAATCTTAAGTTGTGAACTGTAGGCATAATAAATTGAAATCAGTTGGATACTTGACACTTGTCTCAGTCAGTGTGGCACAGACATAATTTCCATCTTTTCTTTCCTTTCCAGAGTACCATTTTCCACACTCTCAGAAACACATTTGATCTGGTCCCTTTTCATTTTCACACATATTGAGCAACTGAGCAATGAAAGACAGAACAGCGATATATGGGGAGATAAAGCAAGAGAGGATGAAGTGCTGGTGGTGCGATGCAGACAGAGACATAATTGAACATATCTTGTCACTGTATGAGCTTTGTTACCGTCGAAGGTGTTGTTTTTTTCCTTCGACCGGATACCATGGCCGATGAATGGACGGGTGACAGACTGAAATAGAAGGGACCAATGGGCTGCTTTAATGCCTCCGTTCTGCCAAATGGTGTCAGGGTGTTAATTTTAACTACTTCCAACATGTCGCGGTGGAACCCATAGCGTGCCCCCTGGTGCCAAGTAGTCCTAGCAGATGGTAGCGCTTGGCCGCGCCACGCTTTCCTTGGCACCATCAGACGCAGGAACGGGAACGGGAATGGGGGCCGCATGCGCACGGCACAACCAACCAACACCATGCTGCTCACAATATGCGTCCGCACTCGTAAAAAGGCAAATTGGATGTAAGCTTATCGGCATCGTTATAATAACCCTCGGTCTTTAGACAGCTATATAGGGAGCGTGCTTCACTAACAAGCTCCCATCCCCATATGCGTTGTGGTGAGCACTGAATTAGTCCAAAAGCACAACACTGACCGCACAACTCAAAACAATGAACTCAAAGCTAGCAGGGAGGTGTTTTGCTGGTGTGCCTCACCAGCTTACTAATGATACTGAAATAGGACACAAACAAACAAACAGTCCTATTGTAAACAGCAGGGCAAAGCAATCGGCATGATTTTAAACATATGTTTGGCATGCTACCTCGTTAGTCCTCGAAAATAAATCCCAGCCACACATCTGACTCAGTGAGCAGACTCACATTCTCACACACAGAGAGGAAGTGATGTTACTCCTTGTCGCCAGGGAGACAGAGACGGTTGCTAAGATACCATGACACCGGGATCTGAATCTAAGCCTTTTTAGCCCCCCCCCCATTCCACCCCCTGCCATCGCTCACAGCCTCACACATGCAGTCACACACACAGACGCTTCTGTGTTGGCGTGCCGTGCCGTGCCATGCAAGCGTTTGGTTTGCTTCCCCCTCAGAGGCAGCCTCACCTTCACAACATTTGGACAACTGTAAGCAGCTTGCTCTTTTCCCTCTCCTTCTTCCTCTCCTTCCTATCCTCCTCCTTGCTTTCTCTCTATATCCCTCTTACACACACACACACACACACACACACACACACACACACACACACACAATGTGTACCGTTTTACAGGTCAGAACACTGCATCCCCCCACCCTCCTCCGCCGGTGTGCTTCATTGCTCTTTAAGATGGACACATTAGCCCATAATGTAATGGCTCTCTCTCTCTCCTGCTGTGGTGGAGTAGAGAGGACTTATAGAAATAGGCTCATTTATATAATGTTCCTATTGCTCGGCCGGCCACTGATTACGATGCTGATGCGCGATCATAATTAGAAGCTGTGGCATGATGCATCAAACACGGTCGTTACAAGTTATGGAGCACTGCTCAGTGCTCGCTCACCTCATCGCTCGCACACGCGCTCGCACACGCGCTCGCTCGCGCGCACACACACTGTACTGTACCGCCTTGCCTTCACACGGCCGTTACAAGTTATGGAGCGCTGCTCTCACCGCATCGCTCTCTCGCTCACACGCTCGCTCGCAAGCTCGCACATACACACCACATCGCAGGCATGCACGCTCGCTCGCACACACACTGTACTGCCTTGCCTTCACATGGCCGTTACAAGTTATGGAGCACTGCTCACTCACTCACTGCATTGCTCGTTCGCTCACACACACCGCATCGCCCGCTCGCACACACACTTGCCTTCACATGGTCGTTACAAGTTATGGAGCACTGCTCTCTCACCGCATCGCACGCACGCTCGCTCGCACACACACTGTACTGCCTTGCCTTCACATGGCCGTTACAAGTTATGGAGCACTGCTCTCTCACCGCATCACACACACGCTCGCTCGCACACATGCACGCACGCTCGCTCACACACACACACACACACACTGTACTGCCTTGCCTTCACATGGCCGTTACAAGTTATGGAGCACTGCTCTCTCACCGCATCACACGCTCGCTCGCACACATGCACGCACGCTCGCTCACACACACACACACTGTACTGCCTTGCCTTCTCACGGTCGTTACCAGTTATGGAGCACTGCTCACTCACTCACTCACCGCATTGCTCACTTACTCACACACCGCATCGCCTGCTCGCTCGCACGCTCGCACACACACTGTACTGTACCGCCTTGCCTTCACACGGTCGTTACAAGTTATGGAGCGCTGCTCTCACACACCGCATCACACGCTCCCTCGCACGCTCGCACATACACACCACATCGCACGCACGCATGCACGCTCGCTCGCACACACACTACTGCCTTGCCTTCACATGGCCGTTACAAGTTATGGAGCACTGCTCTCTCACCGCATCGCCCGCTCGCACACACACTTGCCTTCACATGGTCGTTACAAGTTATGGAGCTCTGCTCTCACCGCATCGCTCCGTCGCGCGCACGCATGAATGCACGCTCGCTCGCTCGCACACACTACTGTACTGCCTTGCCTTCACATGGTCGTTACAAGTTATGGAGCGCTGCTCTCTCACTCACCGCATCGCTCTCTCGCACACACGCTCGCACACTCACACACACTGTACTGTACTGGGCTGCCTTCCCCTCATCTAGAGAGGAGTATTGATGGCTCTCTAGGTGGCTTTAATCTAAGTGTGGCAGCCCTGCAGTTGGGGGTGTCTGGGTTTGATGATAAGTGGGTCACAGAAAAGCCACCATGTTTCCCTCTTGTGATGGTGATCATTTTAGGGAGGGCTTTTGCTACGAATCACTGTAAAATATAATGTCTCTGAGGGGAGTGCGTGTGGCGTGTGGGGCTGCCTAGTGCTGCCGCTGCGGTAAAAAAGCTCTGGGAGGATAATTTTTTTCCTCTCTTCTTGATCTTCAAGGGGCCTCGCCTGCTGATTAAGTTGTGCTGGCTCCATATGCATATCTTTATTTCACGATGGAGATTGAATTTAAAAGGGAGTAAAAGGGGGAAAAGCCTTTAGTGGAATAAAAAGAAGAGTGCACGGGCGGTCACGGACGGTTCTAAACGTTCTCTCTCTCTCTCTCTCAGCCTCTCCACAGAGGTGCCACCTAAGGTTTGGCATTTACATGTCCCTGATTGTGGTTTCCCTCCTCCCTCCGCTTTTTTCCCCCCTTGCTATGCGAGTCCCAGAATTTGTAATACATCATACGGAATGTCTAAAATGCTGACTAAGCTGCTTTTTTCTTTTTTACAATATGAAATGCCTTGCGAGTCTGAGGCAGCGACGGGCTTCTGGGAGAACCTCGAGGTCACCAGTGCTCTATGCGGCTGTGATTGGTTGACATCTGAACACGCCCACCCAGTGCAGCGGTGTTGAGGTAGACTAGGCTGGTACCAGTGTTTCTCAACCTCTTTTGCACAAACGCCCCCTGGACCTCATCCTAAGCCTCCCAATGCCCCCTTGACCTCATAATAAGCCCGCCAACGCCCCCCTTAACGATGAAAAAAATTAAATGGACTAATGCCCCTGTCGTGCCGAAAAGCGAGTCCCTGCCAGAACTCGAGTGCCCTCATTGAAACCAATGGAAACCAATGACCAATTTTTCAGATATTTTTCACCCATTTTTGCAGACAAATCCGACACAATTTAAGATGGAAAGCCTACCAATAAAGCATCTGCATTCCTTCTGGTAGTACCACAAAGAGCTGGTTAGAATTTCAGTATTATTTCCATAAAATAATCGAAGAATTATCATAACAAATGTTACGGTTTCATTCAAATAGCTCATATTAAGTGGAAGACGAGTAATGTTTCATAAGCATATGTTTAGTTCATTAATTATGTAGTTAATTCTGCAAAAATGAGTGTAATTTTCTCTCCAAAAATGTCATTGGTTTCAATGAGGGCACTCGTGTTCTAGCAGGGACTCGCTTTTCGGCACGACACCCCCAATGACAACTAAGCGCTGCCTCCTCTCAACTGTATCCTTCTCAACGCCCCCCCTAGGGCTCCCCAACGCCCCCTGGGGGTCTGTACCGCCCCCGTTGAGAAACACTATACTAACCAGAGCTTCTAGGGCTGAATGTAATGACGGCCTCTAAGAATATGCCAGAGTGTGATCATAATTTTTTATTGGCCAGTTTTAGAGCGAGTAGAGGGCCATAATAAAACTTGCATGAATTGTAGCAGCAGCAGAAGCCGTAGTTGTACAGGCGAGTGGAGATGCATCATTTATCCCCAAGGAAGGAAGCTGTGTAAATATGTACAGTGTGAAAACTGCATCTGAAAACATATGAGTTTGTCTTTGTGAAGCGTCAGAGCAACTATCAGGTGGCAGATCTTCATCAGTCTTCATCAGGCGTGACGAATCAGTGTGTCAGAATCAGTGTTGAGCGTTCTCACCCTTCTTAATCAATCTATGTCCACAGGAAAAAAATGATAAATGCTAAAAATTGGTATATTGCCAGGATGAATAGTAGAGACCTGGATGGGGCCTCTAAAATAGTGCCAGTGCCAGTGTATCAACTAACAATGGAGTAACTAACAATGGAGTAACGCTAGTGTGGTAGGCAGGTAGCAAGCACATACAGTGCATCTCTGTGTTGACAGGCAGGGGCGCTGGTAGGGGGGGTACAAAAGGTACAGTTGTCCTGGGCCCAGGGAACAAGGGGGCCCAAAAAAAAATAGTTCTCATTACATTGTATAGTATTGGGCTAGGGGGCCCTTTTTCAGATGACTTTGTCCTGGGCCCTGCCAAAGCTGTCAGCTGAGCAGCCATGTTGACAGGCATTGCTCCGACTTGCAGCGCGCAGGAGAAGCCCTCCACCTCTCCATGTTGTCACGATGTTCATTCCGACCTGTCAGACAACACTGTCAGCCTGTGCTGTGAGGCTACCAACACTCACATGGAGCTGAGAGTGAGAAGAGGGGAGAAGAGAGGAGACGGTCGCTCTGCCAGCCAGGAGCAGGGGTTGCCAGATGAGGCTGATGATTTCCAGACTGAAAACCCGCCTGGAAGCACTAAATCCATCCTGCCCAATTCTATTGATTTCTATGGCCAAGAATTGGGCGTTGCTAAGTGCCATTTTTACCCGCAGACGGCCACCCTAAGCAGCAAAATAGTGTGGGAAACCGCCCAATCTGGCAACACTGTCCACGAGCTCTGTGGTTATTTGAGCAGGGAAGCCGGAGAAGGCATGGACTGCTGAGACCTGCACCGTCTCCCCTGTCTGCTGATGAGCACCCCCCCCACACTCCTCTCTCTCTCCTACCCTCTCTCTCTCTCTCTCTCTCTCTCTCTCTCTCTCTCTCTCTCGCTCTCTCTCTCTCTCGCTCTCCTACTCTCTCTCTCTCTCTCTCTCTCTCTCTCTCTCTCTCTCGTTCTCTCTCTCTCTCTCTCTCTCTCTCTCTCTCTCGCTCTCTGGCTCTCCTACTCTCTCTCTCTCTCGCTCTCCTACTCTCTCTCTCTCTCTCTCTCTCTCTCTCTCTCTCTCTCTCTCTCTCTCTCTCTCTCTAGTTCTCTCTCTGCAGGCCCCGGAGGCCCAGTGGTAGATTTAGTGCAGGGGTGAGCCAAGTAAAGCAAAGGGGGTTCAGAGGAGAGAGAAAGAGACAGAGAGACTAGGAGAGAAAGAGACAGAGAGACAGGGAGAGAAAGATGGAGAGAACAGGGAGAGAAAGATGGAGAGAACAGGGTGATAAAGATGGAGAGAACAGACTAGGATAGGTCTGATTCATAGAGAGAAAAAGAGAGAGATGGTGAGGGCAAGCAAGGGAGAATGAGGTGAGGAATCAGGTGAGAGTTAATCTTTTTTCCAGCACACCTTCCGCCTACCTGAGCAGGGGAGGGGTTCGGAGTCTTGGCCTACTCCTGCACCCGTGACCCAAATCACAGCGAAAAGAACAGGCAACATCTGTGAGGACAGCACGGCAAGCTAGAGGTCCACGGAGAAAAGGTGGTCAGGCTAAAAAGGTTGTTGGTCACCTTGAGACGAATACTTTAATAGTTCATAGGTTTTATACTTCATTGTTATTTTCCTCCCTGAGTCTAAAAAACCCAACTTAAAGGATGATTGATTGGTCAAAGATGGCTGGTCATAACGACAGTGTTTACATAAGGCAATAATGTAGTATGTGAATGCGTGCGGCGTTCATAAAAGGTGCATAGGCGGAACTAGGACTCGTTTGACTACTGGTGACAGCTGGCGCTCATGGACCTAAAAGTCTCCTTGACCAGCGGAGCATCCGAGACGGCTCAATGTCACCTGGAGTAGTTTGTGGCACTGATGACACTGCAGTATTGCATCCTGCGTGTCTTAACATATAGCAGCCAACTGTGATACTACGATCCACTGTCTTGTTTTTACTAGTGAAAGGTGGAATTGTCAATTGAAGAGAGCTACTAGGCGTATAGAAATGGGCCTTCTCCTCATCAGTTATTGTTATAATCCATGCAACAGGGGACAGAAAGCATACTCTGAAATGCCTATTATGAGTTTAAGAAACAGTGTAACAATTGTAGAAACATAAACATTAAGGCCAAAAAAATGGTGCTCCTTTGAACAGCTCAGTGTCACCTGGAGTAGCTTGTGGCACGGATGACACTGCAGTATTACATCCTCCGCCCCAATTTAAAGCCTGGCTGTGTGTCTTAACATGCAGCAGCCAACCGATACTACGATCCACTTTTTCATTTTTACTGTTTTAAAGCAACACTACGTGCATTTACTTTGCGGTTGAGCTGTACGTTAGAGACTGTTAGAGATTGTTGCTCAGAGAAAGTACATAGAGTCATCCTGTTACGATTTTAACAACCAGAAATAATTTTGGAAAAAACATTTTATGGCTCAAAAATTACTCAGTGTTCCTTTAAAAGTGCCATAATTGCAGTATTTTTGTACCAGGTGAGAGATTTCTGTGAACATAAGAGTGGATTTGTGGTGGGGTAAAAGCCAAGCAGCGCAATAAATATTACACCGCAATTTGCTTCAGCTTTGAATAAATTTGTTGACCCCCAGTAGGTCCACCACAAGCCTGTGTGAAGCGAACACAGCATTAGACTACTCATTACCATAGCCTACTTGTTGTTTCCCTTTGAAGGTCCACCGTCCAACACACATGAAACAGATTACATTAAAGTCAAGAAGTTACCTCTTGAAAATGAGCCACCACCACCAACACGGGATTGTACCGGTATATTAAAACGGTTCTCTTTTGTTTTTAGATTTTGTAATTGCAATTTTAGGAAGCAAACCTCTCAGACACAAAATTTGATGATAAGAACATTTTGTATTGTTTCTTTGAAGAGGTTAAATACACATGAAAGATATAAACTTTAAAAAGTTATAACTTATTTACTTATTCAACATATTAAATTAACGTTTTATTTTTCATTGGCTTACCACCATACGGTACAGTACACTCTATCATTATTGAACTCCAAAGGTTTTGAGGGAGAGGCTTGTGGCAAATACAAAGCGGATTCCAAAAAAGTTGGGACACTTGGTATTTTGTGAATAAAATCTAAATGCTTTCATTTTCAAAACATTCAATATATTAATAAGATAGAGCATTGTGTGAAGACAATATATCAGTTGTTAAAGCCAAGCAGAATTATTGTTTTGAGGAAAATATGTGCTCATATCAAATATCACCCTTGCAACACATCCCAAAACAGTTGGGGCAGGGCCAACACAATGTTTTTAAGGTTGGATAAGACTAAAGACAAGACAAAGGAGGAGACATAACAGTTAAATACTTTGACTCATGGCATGATTTTATGAAAACAATAGTTATTTTTCTGTGCAATACATGATTTCAGCAGCTAAAATGGGAGGTGTGTTCTTCATCTTGTTTTCCTTTTTGTTATGCGACATATAATATGGCATATCCTGACTGCAAGCTGGCCATTTTATCACCTGTTTACTCTTATGATGGAACAACACCGTTGGAACATAGTAGAGAATGCAATTTGCCATCATTATAGGGCAATATCTAAAGGCAGTGCTCCAAACTATGATAGCTAAGCCTGCTGTTAAAAATCTGTATATATCAGTAATAAATCAGTAATTAGTCCCTCAACATATTCACTTCTGAGGGACACAGCCTCTCTGTAATGGTATTTTATTTGTGCTTTCATATTGGTAGTCAATATATCAAAATGTTCTTCCTTCTGATAATTTTTAGAATTATCCAACTATTTCAACATGTTTTGGCCCTGTCCCAATTTTTTTGAGATTTGTTGCAAGGGTCAAATTATAAATGAACACGTATTTCCATCGAAGCAATACTTTTGCCTGGCTTTAACAGTTCATATGCTGATGTTGTGCTATTGTCCATGTAATGCATGGATTGAATGTTTTGAAAATGGCAGCAATTTGCTTTTATTCATAAAATACCATGGAAACCGGTTGTAGATAATTTATGTAAAATTGCAGAGAAAAGTAATATTCACCTACCACTAGAGTCGCCGCAAATTGATCTGACTGTAGGATACGTGGACGTATATATCGCATTTACAGCAGGTATTTTGGGCCTTTATTTTGATAGGACATCATGAGAGAAGACATGAAGTGAACGGGAGAAACTAAAGAGATGCGAGAGTATCGGGAAAGGACCTCTGGACAGAATTGAAGCCAGATCCAAGGCCATGACCACCTCTGCCTGTGTGAAATCACTTACCAAAACCATTCTATTTTTGTAGTTATGAACCTGTGCCAACCTCTATGAAAGGAATTAGAAGGAAGGAAAGCAGGGCTGGACTGGCCACCTGGCATAGCGGACATTTCCCGGTGGGCCCTGCACCCTTGTGCAGTGCTGTGTTGCTAATTATGAAGGGCCCCTTTCAGCCAGAAGTGCCTGGGCCCTATTTCTCCCCCAGTCCAGCCCTGAAGGAAAGTACAAGATCAGCTTTAGGCCATTTCTTTACATTTGGTCCACTGGAACATGAACAAGATTTAAGGCAAGTGGTTAGGATTTGTCTGACCACACACGTCCCATTCAGTACAATGGGATGTCTTTGTCTATTGCACCCTAAGGGGAGGCTCTTCTCATCACGTCCCAACATTCACTTAAAGACAAAGATGAACCAACTAATTACAATTTGGTGGTTATCGATTGATTGTCCAGTGAGCAAAGCACATTGGGGTCAGGATGACCTGAAGGAGATGTGCACACACACTCGCAACGGTGCACAAATTAATGAGGAGTGGAGAGAGGTCAGAGGTCATGGCAGATGATCTGACTACATAAATGCTGCTGTGCCTGAACCAGATATTTCCTTGAGATCAATGATAAACATACACACTGGTTAGGAAAATGGTAAAATATTGGCATTATAAAATGGCATATCAGGTACTATAGAGTACATGTACTAAATACTATAGCCTACATGTACTATACAGTCCCTCCAGTTTTTCGCGATTCAGCGATCGCGTGGATTCATGCAAATTCAATGATATTCCGCATAATTTCACGATGCCACGTAATTCCTGTAAAGCCGCATTTTCCCCGCAAATTTTCCCCTTTGTCCCCTTCAACATTCTGTGGAGTTTATTGATTTATGTTACTACAATACCACCGGAGACGAAAACCATTAGGAAGCTTTTTTGTTAATATGTCACTGAAACATTGAAAAAACATTGCCTGCTATTTCGCAAGTCGCGACCCTCATCTCAGCTGCTCCGCGTCTCTCTCCTCCCCTCCCTCACACATAGGCCTGCCTACACGCAGGCGTCGGTGCTGCACACCCGTGACCTTTTTTTAACAGCAGTAGCCTACTTTTCAGTGCAATCCTGGCTGGAAAAAGTATTGTTGCCCATTTATCCATGACGAAGAAGTGTATGCAGTCATGAAATAGTGGCGGTGCTGTCGCACAGTAGCAAACATCTTACGTTACATTTTTGCGCAACTTCTCCACTCTTCCCTTTCGCTTTCATGAGCATGCTACCCGACGGTCGTTGTCTGATCTTTTTTCAATGTTCGCTAATGTTTGTAATTTAAGGGTCTATGTCTATGCGTAGGCACAAGCCTTCTGATAACAATCACTGTAGTGCTGATCGCAAAGGATTCGGAAGTGTGGAGTTTTGCAACTTGTTTCAGTCAAGGACACCGAGATAGGAAGTGAACGGCCCTTCCACGCTTTCACTGTGTTATTGCAATAAAGTCTTGCGAATCCATGCAACCATGCACACAACCATGTCAACGAGAGCGTGTATGCCATCACAACTTTGAATCAAGCAAATAATATGCAACAGCTTGCAATACGAGCACGAGAGAGAGAGAGAGAGAGAGAGAGAGAGAGAGAGACGCGTCTTCCAACAGCTGACATTGTAACGCTTGCATAGGTATACAGTAACCTGGCTACTGTACCCCGCGACACTCTTCATTAGCCTACTGGTAGGCTATACCCACAAATATTTTTTCATAACGCGCAGTCCCGTTTTCCCCCGAAGTCGTTCTTAAATATCGACAGAGATTTATGAGTGTCACGGCCATGATTTTTTTTTACACATTGGACGCACTGGCTTATAAGACGCTCTGGCAGTTTTTGACAATATTTTATGATTACAATAGCCCATGTCATTTTAATCACTGATTCCCCCAAATTGTGTCATAGTTTGACAATATTATAGAGAAGTGTAGACAAGATGAAATTAATGTAATATTTTAGCTGACTAAAATTATTTTAGATTTCGTTGACTAAAATTGTATGAATTTGAGTCGACTAAAACTAGACTAAAATAAAAATTATTTAGATGACTAAATTTGGACTAAAACTAAAATTACATTTTCGTCAAGAGACTAAAACTAAAACTAAATTAAAAATTCCTGTCAAAATTAACACTACCAGAAAGGGGCGCAAAATCTTTGCAAAAAATGAGAAAATGCCGCCACAAAATCAGACATTTTGACCGCAAAAATCACAAAATCCCAGTGCAAAATCCTGGAGGGACTGACTATATACTGTATATAGCTGCAGCTCCAAATGTGTAATAGAATCACCACAACCAAGCAACTTATTCAAAGTACAAAATGGTTTGATGAGGTAGGGAGCCACAACAAATTGTGAACACAACCACTAAAATACTGGCCTTGGCCTTGGTTCAAACGGCTGAGGCCCTGTCGATTTCCTCCCCCACCTCTCTCTCCCTCTCGCTTCCCTTTTCCTCTCACACGATCCCATTGAAATGAAAGCAAAACAGATATTTACGGATCTTGATGGAGGAGGTATCTGCGCCCCATAAATAGCCTAGGGACTAGTACTACTAGTAGCAGCAGCAGCAGCAGCAGCAGCAGCAGCGAAATGAAGTGAAAGCCCAAGTGTTCACTGCACACAACGAAATTGCATTTGTGCCTCACCCTGCAAGGGGGCAGCCCCCAATGGCGCCCCAAGGGAGTAGTGCGGCAGGACGGTACCATGCTCAGGGTACCTCAGTTATAGAGGAGGATGGAGGAGAGCACTGGTTAATTACTCCCCCCACCAACCTGGTGGGTCGGGAGTCGAACCGGCAACCTTTGGGCTACAAGTCTGATGCCCTAACCGCTTACCCATGACTGCCCTGCAGCAATGTGTACAGCAATAAATACCACCCATGATACAGCAGTATGTTATGTAGAAGAAGAAGAAGAAGAAGAAGATCAAGCCGTGTTCAAAAGGGGATCGCTGGGCTGCAAGTGAAAGTTGGGTGATGAGTGTCAACGTTGACTGTTTTCCATCCATCTTGTAAATAAGCTGATGCTTGTCTACAGCACAGTGCAGCAGAATGGCTACCTGTTATGAATGATGCCCAACTCCGCTCAATCACAAGCTGATTGCTTTTGCCCTCACGCGGCTTCAGGTGACAATCGTTTCCATCCATCTTCAGCACAACAGACCTCTCCGTATGAGTTTAACAGAAGACGGCCTAGTTTATCGTAGGCCCCTACAGATAATTATTCGGCAGGAGCTCACAGGAAGCATACCGATACCACGAGTCTCAACCGTAATGCACGTCATATTTAATTGATTTGCTTTACATTTCACTACAGTGCATTAATTATATGAAGCAAAGCTAAAACACATGTAAGCGAAGCACATGTGAAAAAAACCGGAAACGGTTTTGTGCAGCAAGCATGAAGCCAGAAGGCCATAATTCTTATTCGTTTAGCCTTAGCCTAGAGACCTGGCCAACAGGCTGCTGGAATATTAACACACCACACAATCCCCAGTTCACTTGTTACTCTCTTTTTTCTAATCTAAGGCCTGCGGCAAAGAATGCTCTCAACACGATGAATACTAATAGTAATCATGAAACATTATTTTAAGATTTTAGGCAATACATGCAGCTCATGTGAACACTGTTCACAAAAAAAGTAACAAATACAAATAGGATACAAATAAGGGCAAGCGAGGAAGGCTTTTAAATACAAAAAGAAAGAAGCCATATTTACTGTTGTATTTGCCCTACATACAGTGTCACTGGCGGTGACACAGGCTACTTAATGACGCAGGCTACTTATTTAAATTCGAATGAAATTGCAACCTTTATTGACCCCTTTGCGCAGAGCCTGTGTTATAACCTTACTGTCACTAAAATTGTAATGGCTATGTCTTAATCTGTTACTTAAAGCTCTCTGTAATGTCATAGCAATGTTGTTATGATTTAGTTGAGTATTTTCAGCAAATAGTGAATAGGCCCGCCGGCAACCCCATCTGCACAAAGAGGCTACAATACTTTCAGACAGGCAGGCTGGGCAGGCTATAAATTGAGAAAATACAGAATATTTCTGTAGCTGATAGAGATAGAGATGGGTAGAATGTGATCTGTGTGGGGTTTCACAGACAAGTGACACCTTTACAGGTTGCCATCTCCGTTTCAATTTTAGAGTTGTGGCCCAATGCCCCGTCAGTCGATACGGTAGTGTAACTGTATAGGCCTAGTATGATTAACTTTTTTGTCTGTGTGTCCGCCACCCGTTATCACAGTTCTCCTCTCCTCTCTCTCTCTAACTCTCTCCCACTGGCCTAAATAGACTTCTGTGCGGCTTCTGTTATCAGCGGGAGTCTTTGTCAGGCAGTTGTACATCTGGAGAACGACAAAAGAGCCTTTTCCAGCAGGGCTGATGTTGCGCCACCACCACCAGACTATCTCATGAGTTAGCAGTTCTAAAAGAAAGAGCCATTTTCCCATGGGCTGAAATTCTACAAGCGATATGTATTTTCTCCATCTCTCTTTCTCTTTCTCTCTCTCTCTCTCTCTCTCTCTCTCTCTCTCTCTCTCTCTCTCTCTTTCTCTTTCTCTCTCTCTCTCTCTCTCTCTCTCTCTCTCTCTCTCTCTCTCTCCCCCTGCTGGTATCTCAGCCCGATGGATGTGGACCCCCTCTTCCTGCCTCTTCTCTCTCTCTCTCTTGTTCCCCTCCCCTCCACACACACACACACACACACACACACACACACACACACACACACACACACACACACACACACACACACACACACACACACACACACACACACACACACACACACACACACACACACACACACACACACACACACTCTCTCTCTCTCTCTCTCTCTCTCTCTCTCTTCTCAATAAAAAGACAGCATGATGTGTTTTACTTGGTCGGTGGCTGGGTGTGTTGGTAGGTGGATGGAGCACAGCAAATGTAAATGTCTAAGCAGCATTGTAGAATGTATAAAGCCTTCCAGCGAGGGGCTCACGGAGGACCATCTCCAGAGCAGATGATCAGGAGCCAAGGGGGTATAAAAACACAACCATGCTCACACTGCAACAAAAAAACATACATCATTGTCTAACTACTACTTCAAGAAAATGGAAGAGAAATAAAGCGATCTTAGTAACAGGTGATGTGCCTAATTAGGGATAGTAGTGAGTGAGAGGACAGTAAAGTGCCTAAAGTGCACGCTAGGATCAAATACGCACTAGAAGATGTTAAATTGACCCTCTTGAGTGTTGAATTAATGCTGCAAAATACACTGTGTAACTAGAAGCACTCAGAGAGCGCACACCTCCGCCAAGGAAGCTGCTTCATAGAACATTTGATGTTACACCCTAAGTCTTCCTGCCTTTTGTGGAGTCCCCGCAATTCAATTTCTGATCATTAGAGGCGTCTAGATATATAGGCCACCAATGGTGATCACCACCAGAATTTAATCACTTGTTCCTTGGTTCATTATCAACAACTCCACAAAGTTTGGTCCAAATCCGTTGATTAGTTCTTGAGTTATGCTGCTGACAAACAGACAGACAAAAAAACATACATCATAGTCTAACTACTACTTCAAGAAAGTGGAAGAGAAATAAAGCGATCTTAGCAACAGGTGATGTGCCTAATTAGTGATAGTAGTGAGTGAGAGTACAGAAAAGCATATGGTGTTAGTTCAACACTTAAAGTGCACGCTAGTATCAAACACACTAGAAGATGTTAAATTGACCCTCTTAAGTGTTGAATTAACACTGCAAAATGCAGGTACACTGTGTAATTAATCAGTGTAGCTGCCGTAGATATGGAGAGGTTGCTGTATGTATGTGAGTAAGAATCCAAGCCAACATTGCTCTGAGAAACGGTACTCTGTGACTAAAAATAACTGTGATTTGTTTTGTGTAAGTGTGAACTAAGCGTAATGGAAATTAAGGTAATAATATCCATCAGATAATTACTGCGCTCATTAGGATCATTATCCGGTTCAGAAAATAGGTGGGCAACAAAAGTGTGGCAGCCTTCTTACATTCCTTTTCTTTTTTACTTTCCCTCTCCTTCACCTCACCTCTGCTGTGCCAGCATCAGGTCTGTATTAATGCACAGGCTAGATATGGCTGCAGCCTAGGGGCCCCCACCTGCCAGGGGCCCCCCGAAGGCAAAAAGTGAAAAATGCAGCTTTGTGACAAGATGCAATATTGAAAAATGTAGCTGTTGTGTTGGGTACAATTGGACATGTTATCCTTAATTGCTAACTTGTAATTATGACACTGTCTATATGTATTTTTCACAAAATTTGCCTTCTGGGGGGGGGGCACTGCAACCTGTAGCCTAGGGCCCAAGCTATCTTAATCCGGCTCTGGCCAGCATAGCACCCTGCACCCTGGCCTGGCAGCCTTCTTGTAGGATCATTAGCTGGTTTTTAGAC
>NC_085858.1:45705896-45720896 GCF_034702125.1 Engraulis encrasicolus | reverse complement strand
TTTAGCCTATACTCATTCTCTCTTTTCTTCCTCCTCCTCCTCTTCTTCTTCTTCTTCTTCTTCTTCTTCTTCTTCTTCTTCTTCTTCTTCTTCTTCTTCTTCTTCTTCTATCTCTCTCTCTCTCCCTCCTGTGACGGAGGGAGCTACCCATAAACACAGATGCTGACAGGAGTACACATGCTTACTCGTGTGTTAACTCTCCACTGCTACAGATTGTAATGGGGGAAGACCAGCTGCACACAAAAGGCAATAGCATGAGTTGGACCAGTTGGTTCATGCATGTAAGGGATGTGGAACATGGTGTCAGATTTGTAGGTGTAGGTAGCCAGTATGTGCAGGGCAGGTGGCATGTGGAACTTAGAGGCTACAGCTGCCTTAGGCTATAGAGGCTATAGAGGCTATAGGCTATATCATCACATCCTTTTGATCATCTAGCATTTGTAGATAATCATGACAACATGGACCACAGTGGTGCATTGTTTGTGGTAATTAATAAATAAATAAATAAATAAATAAACTTCCAAATAGGGCACTTTTGTCCTGTAGGGCAAAGGGACAGATGCTTTAGCGCCACCCTGTCCCTATCTGTGCACACCCTCAGCCCGAAGTGTGAAGGAGAGGAGGCAGCAAGAAAATCTCAGATTCCCTTGGTCAGAAGTCATATCATCTCTCTTTCTTTCTTTCTCTCTCTCCAGCATTAAACGAAGACACTTCGACAGCGTGCGCTCTCTGTCTCCTTCACTCTGCCTCTTGCTCATGCTGGCACACGCTTGTACAGTGCTGCTGACCCTCAATCCGCCAATCAAGGAAGCCTCCCACTCCACTCCAGCCCTTCTCCATCTCGGTATGGATCCATCGCAACGTCTCCGTGAAAATTATAGTTAACTGGGGGGACGTGCTTGTCAGGAGCGTTTGACCGCCCAACTAGGCGAATAAAGACTAGTCTTTGCTAGTTTGCTCCTGGATGGTTTCTGCCTGCTGCTACTGCTACTGAGGCTGCTGCTGCTGCCGTAGTAGGTGTCCGAGCGTTGCCAGGGGAACCAAACAGAGCCTACCTTCCAAACCTGTGAGTGCACGCTATTGCCTCAGCCTCCCTCGTCTTTCGCACTCAGCCGACGCACAGAAGCACACATATTGAAAGAGGGATGTGGAGAGAAAAGAGAGCGCCCGGGTTGATGGTCAATGCTTCCTATCAAGCAAATTAAATTGCGTTTAGAGCACCGCCTCTCTTCCCGGGAGGCACAGTGGATGGAGTGACATGTGTCTCGGATGAGTGGACATGTGACGCTCGGGACGTACCCAACTCCAACCCACGCCACACCTCACCGGTTACGGCTCCATCCATATGCCATCGATCGTGAAAAGTCGGGCGCGCACTCTGTAAATGAAACCGGAGATTCATCAATTAATGTGCTTTCACACCACTGTCCTAAATTCGGGTGTAGCCTAACCTACTTCTGCAGTTGCACCCTAGACACGATTCCCATCCCATTGCCAAAAAATCACACAAACCCAGTCCCAAATATATTAATGTGTTCCATGTTCTCAGCGAAACTCTGTTCTGCTAGATAATGTTTATTGTAATGCCCCTCCCCTGCCACCTGTCAATATGGCCATAGGTATTGTGAACATTACCAGAGGGTCGGCATGCACCCAGCAACCGACAGTTTACAACGAACACGTCTGACTGTGTCATTCCAGGCTGAAAAGAGGTGCGTGCATGCACAAAAGCAATTAGCATATGCCATTGCCAATGTTCAGATCTCCGTTTTGTCTGGCTATATATCTGTCGGATCCTTTGCGCGCAGCCTACATGTCGGAGCGGTGTTTATTGGCGAGGCTAATCCACGGAGGGAATGTTATCCTAATTTCTCTCTCCCATTGTTTGACTCGGGCTCTTCTGCACACCCGCCTTACCGCATGTCAGCATGTTCTCCCAACTGACCTGACGCTACACACGGTCGTCTGCCAGAATTTTCCCGTGGTGGGCAGTCGGTAGATAGAACTGTGTTTGCTCTCAACGTTGCGAGGAGGTGAATCAATTTGAGGGAGAGAGAGAGAGAGAGAGAGAGAGAGAGAGAGAGAGAGGGCGGGTTGCCGAGGAAGAGCAAGGGAGAAGGAGAGAGACAGGGGCGAGAACACATCGACTCTACACCGCTGCCGTTTGGGGATATATTTCTTCTGGCAAAAGGTAGGAAAATTATATGACATGGCATATTCTGGCAAATGCGACACGTTATAGTTCATATGTGGCTTATAACGTGGCGTAGATACAGGGCAACAGAACTAATCTAAAATGGCTCTAATGTAGGCTACATTTTGCTAATTGTAATCACGGTTATAGTGTCTTGTCTGTCATTCTTTATCTTCTTGGGTATTCTGTCAGTCGGTAGAGCAGAATTAATGCGGCAGCTGGTGTGTGTGAGGGTGAGTGTTTGTGTGCGTATGGCTCTGTGTGCGTGCGTGCGCGTGTGGTTCGGGTGTGCGCGCGGTGGCGCGCATCCTTGTAAACTAATGAATTTTTATAGCAATGATAGCCTAATGTCGCAGAAACGAGATGAAATAATAGTGGGGAAACTGCAATGTCTCCCAATCAATGTACTGTCCGTGTTTACATTCTATGAGTAGGCTACCGTATTGTGTGCGTTGATGGATTAAAACAGGCTACTGGAGTTTTAAGGGATTCTAGACCAGGCAAAACAGAATTGTTGAATGCATAATTGGATATGAAAGGGGGAAGTAATACACGTCATGCTCATCTGAGGAAAGTTTTCACACCATTAGTTGTATGTTAGTCTTCCAAGAGGAGAGTGAGCTAAATAGCTTTAAATAAATTATTTTTGAAGTGCTGTACTTCATATTTCATGCCATAGTGTTATAGACGCTTTCAACATTGGCATACGATACTTGTAGGCTAACTGCTGATATTGGTTCAAGGTTGATGTGATCTGTTTTGTAACTGTCGGTATAGGTTGTATATTTTTTGTCAGGATGTTCTCCGGGTTTAAGGATATTTACCTTTCCCCTTTTAATTTACTTAGAGTAGCCTATGCATCCATTACGCACCACCTGCCCTGTGCACAAATTACTGAATCATGCGGGTTAAGTCTGGTGGAGCATTAAAAGGCCAGTATAGCTCTGCTCACGAACAAGGAGCTGATAGATTAAGTCCTGTGAATGAAGATCTAGTGAGGGGCTATCTCTGACACAATGCCGCTGACTGGATTTAAATGCTAATGTGAGCTGCAGTGTTCCAGCACCCCGAGAATCAGCCGGAAGACTCGCCGAAAGTGTTCAGTGGAAGAAAAAAAAAGGTTTCGCCATATTGAAGGATGTCATGCCTGTTATGATGATGATCTTTTTTTTGACTGTGCAATTGGGCCAGTGGGGCAATTTTCAAACCCGAGGCACCCTTCTCTTTCTTGAACTGGTAGCCTATCTAACTGAGAGTGGAGAGAGTGTGTCTGTCTTTAAGTGCCGGGCCTTGGCCAGAATTGCCTTTCAGCTGCACACAACAGTGCCATGATGAGGCATGAACGGGAGTGATGATTTTTGAGACACAAGCAGGGGCCATTTCTCTCAGGGTCAAGTGCCGGATCAGGGAGAGATTGCTACAAGAGCCGCGTTGGCCATGGCAACCGATGAGGGACAGGCTTGACTTGATGGGAGGATTTTATGGCTTCAATGTAAGGACTTTTATTTCAGCTTGCATGTGCCTGTCAACCTAATGCAATTTCGCAGGTTCATGATCATGTTCAGCCTCTGCCACCCCCCAACTACCTATATTTCTTTCCGTGTGTGTGTGTGTGTGTGTGTGTGTGTGTGTGTGTGTGTGTGTGTGTGTGTGTGTGTGTGTGTGTGTGTGTGTTATTTCTGCAAGGCACTGCTTTTTTTTGGCATAATCACTAATCTCAAGCAACATCCTCAGCATCATGTTGCTGTAATTAAGGCTGGATGTGGTTCAGTTTTTAGATGCTTTTTTGCTTCCCTTATTTTAACACAGTACATTAGCTGTGGAATATAGCACTTGTGGAAGTTCTAGGAGAAGTTCTGGGAGTCTCTCTCTCTCTGTTTCTCTCTCTCTCTCTCTCTGTTTCTCTCTCTCTCTCTCTCTCTCTCTCTCTCTCTCTCTGTATCTCTCTCTCTCCCTCTCTCTCTCTCTCTCTCTCTCTCTCTCTCTCTCTCTCTCTCTCTCTCTCTCTCTCTCTGTCTCTCTCTCTAAGGGAGACGAGCAGCAACATCTGTTTTCCTCCACGACGGTTCCCCTGATAGGGGAGACTGGAGGCTTGAAACAGGCCCCCCATCGCATGCAAGCATTCATTCAACATCCACAAGACTACTGCTCTCTCTCTCTCTCTCTCTCTCTCTCTCTCTCTCTCTCTCTCTCTCTCTCTCTCTCTCTTTCTCTCTCTCCTACTCCTTTTTACTCCAGCTGCAGGCCTAGCCAGCTCAGACTTTTGTATGTACCGCATGCAATCCTGTTGGAAGAAGGAATGGAGGAATACCTGTATCTCTCTCGCTCTCTCTCTCTCCTCTTCCCTCCATCGCCCTCCTGGAGGTAAACAAGGTTTTTGTGGAGGAAAAGCAATTAAGATCCAAGCCCTCCTCTCTTCAGAGCACCATGCAGCGTTTCCAACAGGAGCTATCTGTGGTCACCCCCCCCCATCACCACATCCAGTGGCAGATAAGAGTGCCAGAGATGCTATCACGCCAACTCCTGGTTTTTTTTTCTCGCTCTCGTTCGTTTTTGCTTTAGTCTAGACACATTTTTCATATTTGTGAATGTTAGAAGCATTTTTTAGTAAAAGTTGGGAACCTATGTACTTAACATAATTTAAGTGTGCTGAATTCAACTAGACTGGTTCCCAAGCTGGATTTTGAGGTTTTGACAGTTAAATTTGAAAAACAAAATGGCTGCCAAAATACGCTATTTTTGACAGAGCATTTTTACCAAGTATTGCTGTTCTTGGAAATAAATGCTCTTTTCTAACATTTTGTGTCCCAATAATGTGTCTTGATGAATGTATCTACTATAGAGGATTTTAAAAAGTATAAAATAGCTTCTAGAATGCTAATAATGCTAATATTGTAGGTGTTAGCCTAAACGTTTCAAATATTTAGCTTTTCTAATAAGATATTTGTAGCCTATGTGTGTTTATATGGTTAAGAAAATTGATATAAATATTTTAGAAATACTTAGCATAATGTGCAGTATTTATTTAGTGTTTCCAAAAAATCACTTAAAGTTGCTATTAGCTCTCTGAAAACTGTCCAGAAATCGCTAGATGACACCATGATATTACATATAACATCAGTTATTTTGTGTCATTTTGAAAAATGTTCAGACATATTTTATAAGATACTATTGCATACATTTGAGATAGTCTATACATGCTACTCAGCCTGATTGTTAGTGGCCAGACATGTCTTGAAGATGATGGAATTGGTAGCAAGGAAAAACTTGCTCAAAGTACAGTTCTGAATGAGGCTTAAGTCTTTATTTATTGTGTCAGTGATGGCAAAAAATGGACTCCGAAACATGTCGGTCTTGCTTGTACTCTTCATCAAGCTATTGGGTAAAAGACCTAATACGACAATTCAACCTGGCAGGTCATTGTCTGAGTTACAACCAGGTCCTCCAAGTCCAGATCCTCCTTAGCTGAGAGCACTGTAAAAACACTGAACCAAGAGAGTGGTGCCATTATTCCAACAAACATTGCGGCAGATAAATTCATCCACTACACATGTGATAACATTGACATCCTGGATGAAACACTTGATGGGAAGAATACTTCCCATTCAACACAAATGGCAGCATGGCAGAGAGGCCAACCAATTGATGATTCTGTTAAAGATATGAGGTGTCCACTAGACATAGGCCCTACATTAAATGTGCCAAATGCCCTGATGGAACTACATCCTTTTTCAGCACCCATTGCTGAATCATGCTTTGGAAAATCTGGAGAGGAGCATAAGTATGCTAAACAAGCAAAGACCACGGACCTAGCTTTCTTCTTGCACTGTCAAAACTTAGACATGAAGACTTCTTGGTCAGTGTTCAATCAGTCACTGTCATCAAAGGAACAACAGACTGCTGCGTTGTATTTGCCAATAGTCCTACTATGCGCTACTGCACACGTTTTGCACACATTTTGATACTTTGAATACAAATGCATTGTCATATCTTCACATTTTGGACAGGAACATACAAGTTTAGCCAGATTCTGATCAGGCTATGAAGTGGGTAAATGTCACAGGCAATAAAAGAGCATCATTGCGATCACCGAGACAGCCTCAGCTTTGTGTAGGTGGACACTCTCTTTTAACCTGAGATCACACATTGCAGATCAAACATATGGAATGTACAGTGTCCTCCATGGCAGCAAGAAACTTCACAATGACGGAACCTACTCACCGCAGATTAGAAACAATACGGAGTAAAAGTTCTTTACACACATTTGTGCGTACCCAGTTCCTTGGACTCACGTCTCCTGACTGAGGTCACGAGTACCCTGAACGACACAAGTTACGAGAGCTTGACTAGTTCTAGCCTGCTCTGTCTCTTTGTTCTCTTGACTATGGTCGACTACTGGCAACGCATTTCAGTGGAGTCAGACTCTGACTCCCCCCTGGCAAAGTGCTTCGATCTCCCGCCTAAGGTGGACGACTTTTCATCCCAACTCCCTGCCACCACAGAGAATCTCATACAGCAGGGACTGACCACCACCCTAGTGGCTGATGTGGCTTCCCCAGCTCGAGCAGCTGCCTCGGAGCCCCTTGGCCATCACCGCAGGCCATTGCGCTTGGCACAAAAGCGCACCCCGTCACCATTCATGGCGCGCTTGTAGACTCCAAAAGTCCTGTATAATACACCACGAGCGCCTTCGTCTGACGCCTCCCTTTTTTCCCTCCTGCAAGGAGGCGAGATTTCTCAGGGTTTGTCCAACCTTAACCCACGGGGCTCAGGGGCCTCAGCTGAGAGCGTAGGGGCTTCGGCCCCTCCTGCTACTTTCCTCTCTCCTGCAGGTTCGAGTCTGGCACCGGACCAGGAGGACATACCCCAGCCCAGGGGCCACCTGCCCCTATGAGTCTGGCAAGGGAACATTTGAACCTAACCGGGTTTCCTGGATAACGTTATCAGGACAATTCAAGGGGCCAGGGCCAATCTACTGGGACACTGTATAACCTGAAGTGGTCTGTCTTCGAACGCTACTGTGACCAACGCGACAAGACAACTTCTCAGTGTTCAGTACCGATGGTGTTGTCCTTTCTACACGACTTATTGGGGGGAGACAATGCTTTACCATTTAAGTCTACTTTGCAGTGATTTCATTGTGCCATGTAGGATTCAGTTCCAACACTCTGAGTGCCCATCCACTAGATACTTACGCCCCGTGCTACGTCACCTGGGATATCTGTCTAGTAATGGAGGCTATGTGTGGGGCCCCTTTCGAGCCCCTCCAAGAGGGGTCTCTCCAAACTGCTTTTGCACACCACCTTTCAGATCCGTGGAAGAGACAGACAACTTGTGCCCTGTGCACGCTTTACGCATGTACATGAACAGGACAGCTGTTTGTGTGCTTGATCAAGCCCTCTACAGGGCTCACAGTTTTAAAATAGAGGTCACCAAATGGTTGGTTCAAACCATTGCCCTGGCATATGAGTCCAAGGGTCGCCAACCCCCGGCTCAGATTAGGGCTCACTTTACCAGTGCGGTCTCTACATCTTGTCCTCTCTTCAAGGGTGCAGCAGTTTCAGACGTGTGCAGAGCGGCTGGTTGGGCCAACCCCGCCACCTTTGTCCGGTTCTACCGGCTAGATGTGACCACATTGCCACAGGAACATAGGGTTCTGGGCACGACCACTGATTGTCTGTAGGGTGATAGGAACGCTATCCTTACAGGAGGCTCTTGGAGTTCTGCCTAGTAGTTTGGACCAGCAATCGGGAGTGATTGTAACTCTCCCATAGATATGCGAACGAATCGACTGAAAGAGAACATTAGGACATGTATATGTCCCCGGTTCTCTGAAGGAGACACCTTTGTTGCCGACAGCCGAAGAGAGGTTTGGCATCAAAGTGGCTTATTTTCGGTTTTGAGAAAGTGGACATCCCGCCCACGACGCAGTTGATTGGACCTTTGGCGTGATTGCAAAGGTCTTCAGCTAATCGTACAGCTGAGCGTGTGCTCCCATAGAGATGGCTCACTCATCTCCTTCAAAGAACCGGGGACATATTCATGTTCCAATATTTAGTTTTTTAGATAAAACTATCTTCTTTCTCTCTCTTTTTCTTTCCAAATCTTATTGAATGACAATTGTGTATGATAATGTGCTTTACGGAGGCTATTGCTATTGAATGCCAGTTTACGAGGATATCACATTATAAAAAGGCATAATTATAGTAATTTTTATCTTTTTGCCATGACATTTTGCCTTTGTGTAAGTGTAGGAATACATCTTAAATGCAAATATGTGAGCATTGCACATTTATTTCCATGGAGAAGTGATACTTTCTATCGTATTCTGCCCAAAATCAAGAATTTCGGCGGCCATTTTGTTTTTTGCCCATTTCATGGTCAAAAACTCAAAATCCAGCTTGGGAACCAGGCTAGCTGAATTCAGGGTACTCTAATTGTCTTAGAAAACTAGGTTCCCAACTTTTACTAAAAAATGCTTCTAACACCCTTATAAAGGGCCTTTTTCTGGAAATGCTTCTAGTCTACTTCTAAAGCGGAGCCAAGGAGGTGTATTCATAAAAATCAAGTACCATGTTAGATTTAACGCCTCTTAATAACTGGGTAATGTCTCAGCAATGGCCTGAAGTGGTGCGATTTATCAGCTAGAGATGCTGGCGTTGAGTTTAGTTAAAAATACAGGAGTAAAAATTTAAGGCAGCGGTGAGTTTTATGAACACTTGCTTGGCTTTTAAAGCCTTCCGCCTCTCAAGCTCGTTCATTTGTGCATGCTGCCTTTGTTGTCTTCCTTTCTCTCTCTCTCTCTCTCTCTCTCTCTCTCTCTCTCTCTCTCCCACTCTCTCTTACTCTGTCAGTCCATTTCTATTTCTACTGTATGTCTTAACTGGCAGTGTGGAAAGAAAAGGTTGTAGGTGGTTGGAAGGATTTTTGCGCATGTAAGCCAGAAGTCCATCAGGACATTCTGACATATTGTAAAAAAAAATGTAGGCAGTGAATTCACAGCCATATAGTCAAGTCATCATATATTGCTTTGATATTTCCCCGTGTGAGTGAGGCAGTGTGCATGCATTGCACGTTGTAGGCCCTGTCTGTCTGTTATCCCCCTTCTTCTGTGGTTATGCATTGCTTCTTTGTATGCGTTTTGGCAGTGATGTATTTAGGCAGGCAGAAATAAATTGCAATCATTTTATTTATTACTGAACCCCGAGCAGCTTTGCGGGATAAAAATACACCTTCCTCCTCCTCCTCCTCCTCCTCCTCTCCAGTCCCCGTGCACACCATACACAAAGCCAGGCCGCCATCGCCATGTCAACCTGCCTTACCTCTAGCATGGTTTTGATGTGTGTGTGTGTGTGTGTGTGTGTGTGTGTGTGTGTGTGTGTTTGTGTGTGTGTGTGTGTGTGCGTGCGTGTGTAGCATGGTTTTGATGGCATGTCCTGTCATCCTAGCTCATGTGCAAGCAGAGGGAGGGAGAGGAGGAAGTATGGGGATGTGGATGGGGATGAAGTGGCTTCTAACTTGACTGGGTCAGGGGGGTGGCAGCAGGGGGAGGAGGTGAGGGAGGTGCCATGCCATGTGACAGCTGGGGGAGGAGGTGAGGGAGGTGCCTGCCTCGTCGTCGTGCCTCCTGCGTGCCGTGCAGAGCTTCAGCTTCAGCTTGGCCGCAGGGAGGGTTTCACACAGCAGCATCCTCTATTTGTCATGTTTCAAACGGAGCTTTAATGGATGGCCCTCAGCTCCCCTGAGCAAAGCCTTCACTCCACTCCACTCCACTCCACTCCACTCCACCCCACCACTGCACTGCACCTCGCGCACATGTCACAGCGGTGGCTCCCTAAGTTTAGCAATGCATACCTGGGCAGGGTTGGCCAGGGCGTCGGGCTGGGCTGTTAGTCTAGTCGTGATCTCCATAGGCCCAATGCTATAACCCAGAAATGTTGAGTACCCTAACGTTTTATTGCAGAAATATAATCTATGGGCCTAATGGATAGAATTTAGCTTGGTTGCCTAAAGTTGCACTTTGAGCAAGTTGCTTAAATAGCATAAATATATTATGAAGATGAGACTACTACAGGTGAATAGGGCAACTTTGGGCAACCAAACTGAATTCTATCCATTAGGCCCATTCATGATATTTCTGCAATAAAATGTTAGGGTACTCAACTTTTCCGGGTTCATGAAATCACGACTTGACTATGTTTAGGCTGGACTGGACTTGTCTGGTGCAGCTCCTGGAGGATGGAGGTTGATTCACACTGTACTTGGAGAAACACAGAGAACAGAGGGCCGTGTGCGTGCGTGCGTGCGTGCGTGCGTGCGTGCGTGCGTGCGTGCGTGCGTGCGTGTGTGTGCGTGCGTGTGTGTGCGTGAGTGTGTTTCTGTGTGCATGTGCGTGTGTGTGTGTGTTTGTGTGTGTGTGTGCGCGTGCGCGCGCGCGTGTGTGAACAGTTTGGGGGCCTTGGGCCCTTTTGTATTGTATTTGTTGCATTTACTACAATGGGGCTGACTATTGGGGGCAGAGGGCAGATTTGGTGGGGCTCTATGCAATTGCCTAGTCTGTCTATTCGTAAAACCGTGTGTGTGTGTGTGTGTGTGTGTGTGTGTGTGTGTGTGTGTGTGTGTGTGTGTGTGTGTGTGTGTGTGTGTGTGAGAGAGAGAGACAAGGGCATCTGCATCATAGCAATGCTGCTTCCAGAGTGCTCTGGCTATGCTTGCAACTGTAACACTGCATTTGGGGCGCTGTTACAATGTTACAAGTGAGTTGTAATACAGTATATTTGTAAGGAACTTCACATGTTCATTAACCAAAAAACATAAATATCATGATGCCATGATTTTCAGTTAATTAGTTGCATAAGGGGTTTACTCACAGTTAACAATTAGCAGGCTCCAAGATATTGGATTTGCAAATAATTGCAATACTTTTGCTGTATTTCACTTATTTTTTACCGCAGTGTTTTCCCTCCAAATTGCACTTAATTCATCTATAATGAATGGCCTTGGCGTTTCTTTAACTTTCTTTTGAAAACATCAAGATCAGCCTTTTTTAGGTCATTATCATCTGAGCAAACCCAGGGCTTCTAAACATACGGGGTATAATGCTGATGTGGACAACTGAGATACAGTAGTATTAGATTACTTCTAACCAGAGCGCTAAAGTCAGAGTGCAAAGCTAAAGCATGTAGCCTATATACTTTTTTTATTTGTGAAAATTGGGCCACAGTGGATAAACTATATGTAGGCTACATAGGCACACTGGTTGTACAGTTTGGTAAAACTAGGCATATCCTCTATTTAACATTAGCAATCGTGAGAAGTTGAAAACCTTAAAGGTGCTATAGGCATTGCAACTATGCTGCTTATTGAAGCTATTTCCCAATTTTATCATCCCATGCATATTTACTAAATAAGAACTTAACATTTACTTGTACTACCAAAGTACAGTACGTTTTGCTGCTAAATATGTCTATTTCTGGAAATTCAAAATGGCGGATCATGGAGAAGATCAGCCTTTTCATATATGAAAGTGCAATTTTGCCAGTCATAATGAATTCTTAGAATTTGATGGTGGTGGTAAGTATTCATGAATAACATTCTTGAACGGGCAGCATGAATTCTGGAAAGAAAGAGCTAAAAAAATATTACACTGCACCTTTAAGTGATATTTTCCCTTCACTCCAAAGGGAAAACAGATGAGTCGCCTGATCGCTTTTCTGGGGGTTTTTTTCTCTGTGTTTTGGTATTTCGGTGTCGGTGTTGGAGTTAGATATCAAGCTCCCATGGGGTGAACATTATAATACATACAATCGTGATATAAAGTGTGTCATTTTTCATCCATGCTTTATTATGGATTAGCACTCCTCTTGGTATCGAACAGACTTAACAGTTAATTGGTGGTGGAGGCAGAGCAGCGTAGAGGAGAGGAGGCAGCGAGCGCAGGCTCTCGACTCAGACAGCATACATTTCCCTCCTCAGGGTTATTTTGAGAAGTATACTGACCTTGTTATTTAGACTCAATGACATTGGAATATTTTTTCCCTTAAGGATGCGCTTTTGACTTTGCGAGAAAAAAAAAATGTGAGAAAGAAAATGTTATTGGCATGCAGGAGGAAAAATGAAAAGGGGTGTATGCTATGCACATTCAGACACCTAAAAGATTTTTAACTGGCTCCCCTCCTCATTGATGCTTAAAAAAAAAACCGAATCATTGATTGAGTGAATTAATTTTGCTAAGCGGGCTTTTAATTATTACCTACAGCAACATCCCTCACTCAACCTCTAATGAGTGTGATCAACACAGACACACACACACACACACACACACACACACACACACACACACACACACACACACACACACACACACACACACACACACACACACACACACACACACACACACACACACACACACACAACACACACAACATGATTACGCCTATCTGCCAGCACACACACATCACACGCACAAACGGTTTGGCACACACACACACTCCTTCATAGCCCATATAACCACTTGCGCACACACACACGCACACACACACACACACATTGACACATCAGATCCCCTCCCCTCCCCCCTCCTTTCCCAGCCTGCCACCTGAAACACTTCAGTGAGTGGAGTGCCTACAAGGCTCATGCAGACTGTGCTGCGTGCGTGATGCCAGTCAGCATGGGCTTGGCTTGCGGCGACTGACGGCCTGTCACGGGACGGGACGGGACGGGAATGACATGCAACGCAACTCCATACTGTACCTCGGCGTTCACTGTAAAGCCACCGCATGCGTGTCGTGTTGGTGACCTGCTGGTGGCCGACTGGTGTGAGTGGTGCGTGACATCAGCTTTTGAGACCAGGTTATGTAGTCGCTGGGCTGGTTTGCTGTTACGTGAATGACATACATCTCCGTACCTCTGCGTTTATTGTTAAGCCACCGCATGCGTGTCGTGTTGGTGACCTGCAGGTGGCCGACTGGTGTGACTGGTGTGTGACATCAGCTTTTGAGGAAGCGTTGAGAGACCAGGTTATGTAGACGCTGGGCTGGTGGGAATGACATACATCTCCATACCTCTGTGTTCACTGTAAAGCCACCTCATGCGTGTTGTGAAAGTGGCATGAGCAGGTGGCTGTGTGTGAGTGGTGCGTGACATCAGCTTTTGAGGAAGCGTTTAGAGAGACCAGGTTATGTAGAGGCTGGGCTGGTGGGCTGTCATGGGAATGACATACATCTCCATACTTCTGTGTTCACTGTAATGCATGCGTGTTGTGAAGGTGGCCGAGTGTGACTGGTGCGTGACATCAGCTTTTGAGGAAGCGTTTAGAGACCACGTTATGGCCCTGCCGTGGCCTAAACGGTGGGGCACTGGGGTACTGCACCGGCAACACCAGGTTAATTCTGATTCCGGCCCAGGTCATTTGCTGATCCTCCCTACCGCTTGCTTCCTGTCACCATTTGTGCTTAACCATCATCAACTGTCCTATCAAATAAAGGCAAAAAAGCCCTAAAAAATATTAGAGACCGTTACGTTATGTAGACGCTGGGCTGGTGGGCTGTCATGGGAATGACATACATCTCCATACCCCTGTGTTCACTGTAAAGTCACCTCAAGCGTGTACTGCTGGTGGCATGAGCAGGTGGCTGCGTGTGACTGGTGCGTGACATCAGCTGTTGAGGAAGTGTTCAGAGACCACGTTATGGCCCTGCCGTGGCCTAAACGGTAGGGCACTGGGTAAGTACGCCGACGAACCCCAGGTTCATTTGGATTCCGGCCCCAATTAATTTGCCGATCCTCCCTCTCGCTCGCTTCCTGTCACCATCTCCGCCTGTCCTATCAAATAAAAGGTAAAAAACCCCTAAAAAATATTAGAGACCTCGTTATGTTGACGCTGGGCTGGTGGCAGTGTTAATTTCGTCAACCATGACTATGACTAAAATATTTCGTCAACACCCCTTTTTGATTTTCGTCATTTAGACTAAGACTAAGACTAAATTGGGAAGGCAATGACTAAAATATGACTAGAGTAAAAATTGATTTTCGTCATTGTGACTAAAACTAAGACTAAATTTTAAAAAGCTGACGAAATTAACACTGGTTTTAAATAAAATATAGAAAAAGAGAACCAGTGTGTGAAGAAGTTTTATTCTGTACAGTGTGATATATGTTAAAAAGAGAAGCAGTGTGCGGAGAAGGTTTATTCTGTACAGTCAATGATATATGTTAAAAAGAGAAGCAGTGTGTGGAGGAGTTCTATTACCGGTATGTACATTGTTGACTAAAATGACTAAAATGACAAAAAATTGACTAAGACTAAAATTGATTTTCGTCATTTAGACTAAGACTGAGACTAAATTGGGAAAGCAATGACTAAAATATGACTAAGAGTAAAATTGATTTTAGTCATTGTGACTGAGACTACGACTTAATTTAAAAAAAACTGACGAAATTAACACTGGCTGGTGGGCTGTCATGGGAATGACATACATCTCCATACCTCAGCGTTCACTGTAAAGCCACCTCAAGCGTGTATTGCTGATGGCATGAGCAGGTGGCTGCATGTGCGTGGTGCATGACATCAGCTTTTGAGGAAGCATTGAGAGACCACGCTGGTGGGCTGTCATGGGAATGACATACATCTCCGTACCTCTGCGTTTACGGTTAAGCCACCTCATGCGTGTCATGCTGGTGACCTGCAGGTGGCCGACTGGTGTGACTGGTGCGTTACATCAGCTTTTGAGGAAGCGTTTAGAGAGACCAGGTTATGTAGACGCTGGGCTGGTGGGCTGTCATGGGAATGACAACCATCTCCA
>NC_085858.1:45693396-45703396 GCF_034702125.1 Engraulis encrasicolus | reverse complement strand
GTGTCACCTCTCCTCTCCTTGCTTCACCTTTCGTCTCCTCTCATCTCCTCTCCTATCCTGTCCTGATCTGTCCTGTCCTGTCCTGACCTCTCTTTTTTCAATTTGTTTCTCCTTTCTTTATTGTCATCTTTCTTCTCCTCTCTTCATTGCCATCTCTTCTCTCCTTGCCTAACCTCTCCTCTCCTCTCTCTTCTCCTCTCCTCTCTCCTCTCCCCTCCTCTCCTCGCCTCTCCTCTCCTCTCCTCTCCTCTCTCTTTTTCTCATTCCTTACCTCGTCTTTCATTATCTGCGCTTCTCTCCTCTTGTCATCAACTGCCTCATAATCTTCTCTCCTTGCATCTCCTAATGTCTCCTCTCACCTCATCTTGTCTCTTCTCCTCTCTATTTCCTTATGTTTTTTATTCTCTCATCTCTCCTCTCCTCTCCTCTCCTCTCCTCTCCTCTCCTCTCCTCTCCTCTCCTCTCCTGGATTCCCTTCTCCTTTCTTTCCCTCTATCAAACTCGAATTTGTGTGTATGTGTGTTTGTGTGTCACTGATTCTTGATAAAGTGGCTAAAACAGGTTGTAATGCTGACAGAAAAAAACTAAGTGAATTACAAAATGATATGGTATATCCTCGTAGACTAAGGTCTTGGCTTTTCAGAAATGCACAAGGCCAATCTCCCCATTATGTATTTTTTTCAGAAATCAGGCTTTTCTCCGATCATACCTTGTTTTTTGTCAACACCGTCAGACACAATTAAAAACAATTAAAATTGTATTGATTTGGTTGCATAAGTATCTGGAGTTCTTAAGTGATTATGTGTATTTTTTGGTTCACACATATGCCTTTAAATGTTGAAAATTCACTTTTGTTCTATTTTAATACTGTTTCATGTGTTCTAATTTTAAAATATGTACCGTCATACGATGCTTACTTAACGCCTAAATACAACAAACAATTTTTTGTAATTTCACAAATATTCGTGTAGGCTTCAATTGGCTATTACTTTGATATTTCAACAACTCCTAAGGAAAATGTTGTAAGCACATTCCTTTAAAATGACCAAAACTCCTTCTTACGGTGGTGACTTAAGAACTGACGGTGGTGACAGTAATCTGAGAGTGGGTGAAAGTGGCTCTAATTAGTAACTGCATTTAGCAAAATAAATAGCCCTCTCAAGTCAATGGCATCTTGCATAAACACTTTATTTTTGTGTGTGCACAGTATGAGCATGTGTTTTTACTTCATTAGTTAGATTATCTAGGAAGTAAGCCACTGGTTGTTGAAAATGTGGTAAAAAAAAAAACAGCTTTTAAGGTTGTTCAAATCTAAAATACAGAGGTGTATTATCATAGATGAAGGTCTTGGCTGTGCAGGGAATGCATTGGCCAAGCTCCCCATGTTTAAACATTTTTCATAAAATGGGCTCTTTCTTGTTTTGTCAACAGCGGCAGACAGAATTAGAAGTAAAAACACATGTTTACTGTATTTAAAGTGAATTACTTTAACATTACTTTAACATAACTGTAGATACTTATTGTATGCAATATTCTTAAAACATGTCAAAAACACGTAAAACATGTGTTTTTTGGGTGAACTCCATCCATCAGATGTCACCACCGTCAGGTTTTCTGACAAAAAAACCTCCAAATGCACCTCAGTGGTGGCTAGAGTATCATTTTGGATCACAATTATTACTAACATGCCTAGTAATGTTTCATTAACCACAACATGATGAGCAGAACAAAATCTGACGGTGGTGACATCTGACGGTGTGAGACAAAAAAACACTCTTTTAAATATTATGCATTGTTTGTTCACATTAGCCATTTCATTTTCGCTCTGTTTCTTGGGTGCTTCAGACCTTTTCTGAAAAAAATTATATTTATTAACATTAATGTAATACAATACTATTAAAACCCCCGACGGTGTTGACAGTTTATGGTTGGGACAGTACCAGTGTCCAAACAAATTAACAAATTGAGGACAAAATAGTAAACTTACAGGAGCTTCAGTGATGGTGAAGTATGCAGTAGAGCTAAAGGTTTGAAAAGGGGTCCTCAGTAATGAAAATTACCTTGTGCATACCTGATTTTATTGTCTTTTAGAAAAAATCTGACGGTGGTGACCAATATGCTGGACACATTTTGAGCAATTAGTAAATAATAGTAAATATTGTTTTACATCCACTATGTGCACATCTGTAGAACCACTTTAATATGGTCTTCCACATCATGGTGATATTGTTCAATTCTGTTAGTGATTTTTGTATTTTAAGTCAATTGAAATGATGATGCCAGTCCTTGGGACAGGCGTTTTTACAGGGTGTGGACAGGTTTATAGCCATGAAAAGTAATAAAATTACACTTAAATATTTCAAACAACTGTGTATTCGTGTGACAGACCCCTTGGACATTACCTGGGTTCATTTTGTTTGTGAAAATTTAGTTGATTTTCAACAGAATTAATATTTTACTGCAGGGACATGTTTTTGCCAAACTTTCAAGAATCAGTGACGTGTGTTTGTGACACCAAGTGTGTGATTGCCTTTGTGTCTGTGTGTACTGTATGTGTGCATGCATGCGTATCAGTATGCACAGAAATGTGTGAGAGTGAGTGTATGTGCATGCTTGTGCTTGTGCAGGGGAGAGGTAAATGTGTGAGAGTGAGTGTATGTGCATGCTTGTGCTTGTGCAGGGGAGAGGGGGCGAGTGAGAATGCACTGCACGCACGGCCTAGCGTGCTGCATATACATGGCAGCCAGTGTCACCTTGTGTGTGTGTGTGTGTGTGTGTGTGTGTGTGTGTGTGTGTGTGTGTGTGTGTGTGTGTGTGTGTGTGTGTGTGTGTGTGTGTGTGTGTGTGTGTGTGTGTGTGTGTGTGTGTGTGTAGCGGTGCGTGGCCGAGGGACAAAGATAAGTGGTCTGCATGATCTGGCTCAGAGTCAAGCTCAACAAGCGAGCACACACACACACACACACACACACACACACACACACACACACACACACACACACACACACACACACACACACACACACACACACACACACACACACACACACACACACACGCACGCAGCACACACACAGCAAACACACACACACCAGTGATGGTGGGGGTGTGGAGGCGAGGGACTGAGGAGGAATGGGGGTGGATTTGAGGGCCGATCCATTCTCATTGTGATGCAGGTAGCAGGATTCAGCAGCACAGAGTACTATATGGTGCCTAGGACCCGCAGATTACAGTATATCTGCCCAGCACAAATGCACTTCTGGCCCTGTCTAAACCACTGGAAAGGTTTTGTGTGTGTGTGTGTGTGTGTGTGTGTGTGTGTGTGTGTGTGTGTGTGTGTGTGTGTGTGTGTGTGTGTGTGTGTGTGTGTGTGTGTGTGAGAGAGAGAGAAAGAGAGAGAGAGAGAGAGAGAGAGAGAGAGAGAGAGAGAGAGAGAGAGAGTGTTTTTGTGTGTCTGTGTCTGTGTGTGCTTGTGTGTTTATGTTCATAAGCGTGTACTGTATGTATGTGGTTAGTAGTAGTAGTAGTAGTAGTAGTAGTGTGATGGTAGGAGTGGGTCGAGAGTAAAGAGACAGTGGTCCACTTTGTTATTATGATTATGCCTGCCAATGACAATGGCAATGGGAGTGCATGGCATGGGGGAAATGAAATGAGGGAATGTGGTGGAAAAAGGGGGTTCTGGAACTAGAATTGGAACTGCCCCTGATTAGGTTTGATTGATCCCTGACGCCCAGCCCAGTGCCATCCCATCTCCAGCGATGCACAACAGATCCCATTCCAGAGGCCTGCTGATTGTCCCCTCTCTCTCTCTCTCTCTTCTCTTCTCTTCTTGTGGCCATGGGGCTGGGCTGCTGGGGCAGCAGGGTTGGATTGTGGGCAGCATCAATTATTGAATAATAGCCTCGGCAATGGCAAGCGCCGGTTAGTGATATAAAATGAATGCCGTAATCCAGTGGAATGGATGTAATTGGAAATTGTGGAAACGTCTCCCCCGAGAGCAGACGGCGACGTTTCATTGTGTGACACACAGCCACCACCACCACCACCACCATCACCTCACCATCACATCAGGATGCTGTGCTCTTTGTCTGGTGAATGTGTGTGTGTGTGTGTGTGTGTGTGTGTGTGTGTGTGTGTGTGTGTGTGTGTGTGTGTGTGTGTGTGTGTGTGTGTGTGTGTGTGTGTGTGTGTGTGTGTGTGTGTGTGTGTGTGTGTGTGTGTGTGTGTGTGTGGTTATAGTTATGGAATGGCGCGCTGGGTGTGTTGTGTTTCAGTGAAAGATTTGGCATGCAGTGAGTGTTTGGCCAAGCGCTAGCTGGTGCAGTCATGTGTGAGCAAAGCACATTTATATTTAAGCCTCACTGCCGCAGCGTAAACCTTAAGTACAATATGGATAATGTGCTAAGTTGGAATGGCCAAGGAGCCTCTTAGTGTGTCTTGTGTTTTACATACTATGCAATCTCTTTTTTTCCTTTCTAAATGATTCATAGATTCTCTTCCTCATCTTCGGCGAAAGGATTTAAGGATGCTGGTGGTGGCTGGTGAGTGAGAGAGGAACACCCCTTAAGGACTTTCATGAACACAAAAGCTGTTTACCGTTAAGTGATAGCACACGCACGGCGGCTGTTTTTCTGCTCATTTGTTTTGTCTGTCGTGTGGCTTACTTGGTATGCGACGGAAGTGTGTAGCGCTGCAAAAGCGGTGCCGATTACAAATGTGCAGAGGAAAGATGAGATGATATTGTCTTGCAGCCTCCGTTCTTGTTTTTATTTATTTTTATTTTTTTGCTTTTGCAATGTGGTAGCATTAGAAAGCCTTTTGCGTGTTTGGCTACTGTAGCTAGTTAACATATACAGTAGGGGCCAAGGATTATATTTACCGTTACATGCAAGGTTCTGAATTAAGGTTTTTCATCACTAGCCAAGATGGCTACTGTTAATCTTACAAGCCAAACACACACTCACTAATGGGTCAAAGTGCATAGTAAGTTGGTCTTTTCTACCAGCCATGCTGATTGTTCACCAGCATTTGGCCGGTTGGCTGGTGTTAATTCAGAGCCCTGATTGGTTACATGCGTATACCATGTGACTCCCTTGAGACTTCCATGTGAGTTTCGAGGTTGACCTCTTTCACAAATTCTAAGTGTTCATTATGACTGGGAAAATTGCATTTTTGCAAGGTGGATCTTCTGCATGTCTGCCATTTTGAATTTCCAGAAATGTTTAGCCACAAAACGTATTGTACTTCAGTCATACTAGTAAATATTTAGCTTAGCAGGAAATATTCATGAAAAGATTACATTTGGCAATAGGCAGTTTCAATGAGCAGCATAGTTGCAACACATACTCTGACCACCATCCTACACAGCGTGCACCTTTACAAATAAACATGGCACACAGAGGAAGCAGTGGTTCCTACGGTATCACTAAGGTGTGCAGATCCATTTACTCCTTCTTCAAAGTGTTGCACTGTAAGCAATTGGACTTCTTTTGCCTCTTTTGGATGAAAATCACGGAACTCTCTGTTCTTGTTTTCTTGCTTTACGTAATTTATAACAATGTGGCAGCAATAGGATGGGCCTTTGCCTTTGTAGCGTGTGTAGCTGGCTGGTAGAGCTTTATATCATGTACGGATGTGTTTACATTGTGTTAGTGAAAACAGCCGTGCACCAGCCATCTGTCGGTGGCTAAACCATGTGTGGTGTGCATAAGCTAATTGGGGGCCGAGAGCGACTGGGGTCAGCATTTGGGTCAGAGCAAACATGGCGGCCCGCGCTAACTGAAAACTCGTCGTCGCAGCGAAAAAATATTCACTCACTCACTGACGACGACTTCATCTTCTGTCCGCTGTGTGATTGTGAAAAAGACAGAAAGATGGGAGAAAAAAAATCTCATCACTGACTGGGTTAGAAAATGAACGTGCTCTGGTCTCTGGTGTCGAACCCCCTTCAGAGTCAGACACAATGAGTAATGTGTGTGTGTGTGTGTGTGTGTGTGTGTGTGTGTGTGTGTGTGTGTGTGTGTGTGTGTGTGTGTGTGTGTGTGTGTGTGTGTGTGTGTGTGTGTGTGTGAATGTATGCATGTGTTGGTTTACGTATGAATGCGCCGCATTTATTATGCATAAGGCCTGGGATTTGAATGAGAAGACTCAATCTCGCCATATGATGGCATATATGCAGATGAAGCCACTGTGAACATCAGATGTGACACATTCGATGCCTGGATGGCCGACTAGCTGGCTGGCTGGCTGGGCCGACTGACAGGGCCTGAGGCCATAAGACACTGCTGGCTTGGTCCGCGACACACAGCGCCATGTTCAGAGGCGAATTATTAGACAGCCGTGACTTATTTTTTATATTTAATAAAAGAGAAAGCCGCCAAGCTGCCAGGGCATATCTCTGTCATGCACAGCTCGAGAGAGAGAGTACGGTAGCAGCAGCATGGCCTGATGACAAGACATATGGAAACCATTTTTTTTTTGGCCGGACGGCTCTTTGTGGGACTGGACTGGGGGAGAAATAGGGACTGGGCACTTTTGGGTTAATTAGCAGTGTAGAACTGACTCACCGGTGGGCCCCGTACCCTTGTGGGCCCCTATTTCCAGAAATGTTACAAAAAACAAAGTAATTTTTTTTTTTTACATTTCTGAAAACAGGGGCCCACAAGGGTGTGGGGCGCACCGGGAAATGCCCGCTATGCCAGATGGCCAGTCCAGCCCTGGCTCTGTGCATATGGAAGTTGAGAGTGTGGTGCTGCGGCGCTCCACTGTACTGTATGTTGCCGGCAGTCGGCAGGATAGATCAAGTATGCATAATGCATGCGATGCGTGGCCAGTGGGAATCCGTCCAAGTCAGGTCCGATACGTATGAATCAAAATCAGAGAACCTCCCTCCAGCGTCCGCAGCCGCTCACTAACTCACTCACTCACTCACTGGCTGTAAATAATGAGCATTAGGAGCTCAGAGGCCTTAACCAAGACAGCGGTGCAGAGCCCAGCCGAGCCCAACCACTCAACATGGGGGCTCGCATTGCATTCAATGTAATGAGGGGAAGCGACTAGAGCTGTCCTAAACGAATATTTTTCTCCCGATTAATCTATCAATTATTTTTTTCGAATAGTCAATTAGTCAAACGATTATTCTTTCAAGTACTCTAGCACTTTAATCTTCAAGAAAATTGGGAAAAATCTGAAAGAAACCGTTAAAATTTGGTCCCTGAGCTCATGATGAGCTTTAAATCATGATAATAGCTTATTTGGGCAATTTTAGGTTTCAATAAAGTAATAAAGCATTAGTAAAGTTAGCAAAAAAGCATTGAATTACATGAAATGATTAGTCGACTATGAAAATTCTTGTCGACTAATTTTCACAGTCGATTAGTCACGATTAGTCGATTAATCGTCGCAGCCTTAGAAGCGAATCGAGTCTCAAGGCCTGTGTAAAGGCTTAAAAAAATACAAGAAGAGAGAAGAGGGAGGTGAAGGAAGGAAGGCCGGGTAGTAAAGATGGCTCCTTGGGTCAGGTGGCGAGCGAGACCATCGAAACGAGACCGTGTGTGTGTGTGTGTGTGTGTGTGTGTGTGTGTGTGTGTGTGTGTGTGTGTGTGTGTGTGTGTGTGTGTGTGTGTGTGTGTGTGTGTGTGTGTGTGTGTATGCATGTGTGTGTGTGTTGGGGGGGAGGGTATGGGTCAGGTGGCGAGTGAGGCTGTGTGTGTGTGTGTGTGTGTGTGTGTGTGTGTGTGTGTGTGTGTGTGTGTGTGTGTGTGTGTGTGTGTGTGTGTGTGTGTGTGTGTGTGAATGTATGCATGTGTTGGTTTACGTATGAATGCGCCGCATTTATTATGCATAAGGCCTGGGATTTGAATGAGAAGACTCAATCTCGCCATATGATGGCATATATGCAGATGAAGCCACTGTGAACATCAGATGTGACACATTCGATGCCTGGATGGCCGACTAGCTGGCTGGCTGGCTGGGCCGACTGACAGGGCCTGAGGCCATAAGACACTGCTGGCTTGGTCCGCGACACACAGCGCCATGTTCAGAGGCGAATTATTAGACAGCCGTGACTTATTTTTTATATTTAATAAAAGAGAAAGCCGCCAAGCTGCCAGGGCATATCTCTGTCATGCACAGCTCGAGAGAGAGAGAGTACGGTAGCAGCAGCATGGCCTGATGACGAGACATATGGAAACCATTTTTTTTTTGGCCGGACGGCTCTTTGTGGGACTGGACTGGGGGAGAAATAGGGACTGGGCACTTTTGGGTTAATTAGCAGTGTAGAACTGACTCACCGGTGGGCCCCGTACCCTTGTGGGCCCCTATTTCCAGAAATGTAAAAAAAAAACCTTTTTTGAACATTTCTGAAAACAGGGGCCCACAAGGGTGCGGGGCCCACCAGGAAATGCCCGCTATGCCAGATGACCAGGCCAGCCCTGGCTCTGTGCATATGGAAGTTGAGAGTGTGGTGCTGCGGCGCTCCACTGTACTGTATGTTGCCGGCAGTCGGCAGGATAGATCAAGTATGCATAATGCATGCGATGCGTGGCCAGTGGGAATCCGTCCAGTCCAGTCCGATACGTATGAATCAAAATCAGAGAACCTCCCTCCAGCGTCCGCAGCCGCTCACTCACTCACTCACTCACTCACTGGCTGTAAATAATGAGCATTAGGAGCTCGGAGGCCTTAACCAAGGCAGCGGTGCAGAGCCCAGCCGAGCCCAGCCACTCAACATGGGGGCTCGCATTGCATTCAATGTAATGACGGGAAGCGACAAGGGCTGTCCTAAGCTTTCTCCCGATTAATCTATCAACTATTTTTTTTCGAATAGTCGGTTAGTCAAACGATTATTTTTTCAAGTACTCTAGCACTTTAATCTTCAAGGAAATTGTGAAAAATCTGAAAGAAACCGTTAAAATTAGGTCCCTGAGCTGACAATGAGCTTTAAATCATGATAATAGCTTATTTACTCCGAGATACAACGTCCAATTCATACATGCTGGGCAATTTTAGGTTTCAATAAAGTAATAAAGCATTAGTAAAGTAAGTAAAAAAGCATTGAATTGCATGAAATGATTAGTGGACTATGGAAATTCTTGTCGACTAATTTTCACAGCCGATTAGTCACAATTAGTCGATTAATCGTCGCAGCCTTAGAAGGGACTCGAGTCTCAAGGCCTGTGTAAAGGCTAAAAAAATACAAGAGGAGAGAAGAGGGAGATGAAGGAAGAAGAGAGAAGAGAGAGAGACGGGAAGAAGAGAGAAGAGAGAGAGACGGGAAGAAAAGAAGAGGGAGATGAAGGAAGGAAGGCCGGGTAGTAAAGATGGCTCCTTGGGTCAGGTGGCGAGCGAGACCATCGAGTGTGTGTGTGTGTGTGTGTGTGTGTGTGTATGCATGTGTGTGTGTGGGTGTGTGTGTTGGGGGTGGGGGAGTGAGTATGGGTCAGGTGGCGAGTGAGGCTGTGTGTGTGTGTGTGTGTGTGTGTGTGTGTGTGTGTGTGTTGTGTGTGTGTGTTGGGGGGGATGGGTCAGGTGGCGAGTGAGGCTGTGTGTGTGTGTGTGTGTGTGTGTGTGTGTGTGTGCGTGCGCGCGTGCGCGCGTGCGTGCGTGCGTGCATGCGTACGTGTTTGTTGGGGGGGTGGGGGGTGCTGGTTAGGGGGGGGTCATATTGACTGCCGTTGGCTTCCTCTGTTCATGCACAGTGGTGTCACGCACGGCCGACAGAAGTCAAGATGTGGTTCGATCATGTGTGAAGAATCCGCAGGGCTGAGCATAGGAAAGGGGGGTGGGGGGCTGTGTGCTGAATTTCTTGTGTGTGTGCGTGCGTCTGTGTGTCTGTGTGTCTGTGAGTCATGTGTTCCTCTGTGTGAGTGAGTATGTGTGTGTTTTGACCATGTTGGTCCTCTGTATGTGTGTGTGTGTGTGTGTGTGTGTGTGTGTGTGTGTGTGTGTGTGTGTGTGTGTGTGTGTGTGTGTGTGTGTGTGTCTGTCTGTCTGTCTGTCTGTC
>NC_085858.1:45688396-45690896 GCF_034702125.1 Engraulis encrasicolus | reverse complement strand
GGGTAACGTGTGGGTGTGGGCGTGAGTGTGCTGTGTGTGCAAACATGCATACAGAAGAGCACATCTACTTGTGTGGGCAGTGAATGACTGCCTGACTGCCTGACTGCCTGCCTGACATTTGTGCCATGTGTGCCATCTCGAGCATCTATTGAGCTGCGATGTTTACAGTGCTGCCTGGCTTTGTCATGTGTCACATGTGATCTAGAGAGGATGACAGTCTCTGACCGAGATGTCCCCAGACAGTTGCGCTCCTTAACTGTGACGTTTCGCTGACTCTCCACTGTGTGTGTATGTGTGCGCGTGTGTGTGTCTGATGTGTGTGCGTGTGTGTGTGTGTGTGTGTGTGTGTGTGTGTGTGTGTGTGTGTGTGCGTGCGTGCGTGCGTGCGTGCATACGTGCGTGCGTGTGTGTGTGTGTGTGTGTGTGTGTGTGTGTGTGTGTGTGTGTGTGTGTGTGTGTGGGTCTGTGTGTGTGGGTCTGTGTGTGTGTGCGCGTCTGTGCATGTGTGCGTCAGTGTGTGTGTGTGTACTGTATGTGTGTGACTGTGTGTCTGAGTAAGGCCGGAGAGTTGATTAAACGTGAAACAGTTTAACACCAGGCAGGTAGGCAGACAGGAAGGCAGGCAGACAGGAAGGCAGGAAGGCAGGAAGGCCGGCAGACAGGCAGACAGGCAAACAGACAGACAGGGAGGCAGGAAGGCACTAAGGCAGGCAGACAGGTAGCCAGACAGGCAGACAGGTAGCCAGACAGGCAGGAAGGCAGGAAGGCAGGCAGGCAGACAGGCAGGCAGACAGGTAGCCAGGCAGGCAGACAGACAGGTAGGCAGGTGGACAGGCAGGCAGACAGGCAGGCAGACAAGCAGGCAGACAGGCAGGCAGGCAGGAAGGCAGACAAGCAGACAGGCAGGTAGGTAGGCAGGCAGGCAGACAAGCAGGCAGGCAGGTAGGAAGACAGGCAGGCAGGGAGGCAGGCAGGCAGCAGTTGTGAGGCAGGCAGGCAGGCAGGCAGGCAGGGAGGCAGCAGTGTTCAGGCAGACAGGCAGACAGACAGGTAGACAGGAAGGCAGACAGGCAGGCAGGCAGACAGGCAGGCAGGCAGGCAGGCAGACAAGCAGGCAGGCAGGCAGGCCGGCAGGCAGGCAGCAGTGTTGAGGCAAGCAGGCAGGGAGGCAGACAGACAGGGAGGCAGGCAGGCAGGTAGACAGGAAGGCAGGAAGGCAGACAGACAGGCAGGCAGACAAGCAGGCAGGCAGACAGGGAGGCAGGGAGGCAGGGAGGCATGCAGGCAGCCAGGCAGCCAGGCAGCCAGGGAGGCAGGGAGGCATGCAGGCAGGCAGAGAGACAGTGTGGGGGGCAAGCAGGCAGGCAGCAGTGTCGAGGCAGGCAGGAAGGCAGACAAGCAGACAGGCAGGCAGGCAGGCAGGCAGGCAGGCAGGGAGGCCGGCAGGCAGGCAGGCAGGGAGGCAGCAGTGTCGAGGCAGGCAGGAAGGCAGACAGGCAGGAAGGCAGACAAGCAGGCAGGCAGACAGGCAGGAAGGCAGACAGGCAGGAAGGCAGACAAGCAGGCAGGCAGGCAGGCAGGCAGGCAGGCAGGCAGCAGTGTCGAGGCGAGGGCATCTCTACTAAAATGGAGGAGTCCACTCCTGGGATGATTTATAGTCAATGAACCGCACGCCAAAAAGAAATTATAAATCACGCAACCAGGGAAAAAAAACTGACAGCTTAATTAATCAACACAAACCTGAAACAAGAGTCTCCGCAGTCTAATGCTGATAGATCACACTGGACATAGATGTCTAAAGCAACATTGACACAAATAATGTGCTTACATTGGTAAACAAATAGCATACTAGATAGGCCCACATTTGTTTCTCTCTCCCTCATGGGAAAGTCTCCTTATAACTACTCATAGCTGCTGTGTGTTTATGGTATGACAGTGAGAAAATACAATACATTCGCTGAACGACCCCTCATGAACATTTAAGTGTAACAAAAATCAAAGCCAGTAGGTATCATTGAAATGGATGGTAGAGGTAACTATTTGTTTGTGAGCAGGCGGTGCAACAAATTTGGTAATGAACCATGGTTCATGGTCCTTTTAGTAGGAAGTGAATGCAAAGTTTGATACAGTTTTTTTCTGATCGTTAAAGCTCTGTTTTTTTGTAACTTGAGCTGATTTTGCTGAACACGAACACAACAACCCAGTGGCGGTTTTAAGAAATCTGAGGCCCTGGGCAAAGAACAATTTTGAGGGCCCCCTCCCTAATACTGTAATCGATGATGTATAAATGCAGGAAAACGAATACCACAATGCGATGACGAGGCCCTGGGCAATTGCACGACCTTGCTCAATGCAAAAACTGCCTATGCATCAACCTCATACCAAATCAGCAGAACAGTGCAGAGCACATTGCAAAACCCAACACACCTGGCTTAACTCAACACACAGTTGTAAAATGAACTGCTTTTGTACCAAACTGTTAACACACCCATCACATTAA
>NC_085858.1:45678396-45680896 GCF_034702125.1 Engraulis encrasicolus | reverse complement strand
CTAGGCACTGCCCCCTCTGAACTGTATCCTTCTCAACGGTCCCCTGGGGCTCCACAACGCCCCCGTTGAGAAACACTAGAATAGATGGAGAGAAACAGAGGGGTGGAGAGAGAGAGGCAAGTGGAGCTTTGGAGTAAAGGATGGAGGTAGAGATTGCAATCTTAAAGTTACCTGAAGTATGTTTCTTTCTTTGTGTTTTTTTTTCCTCCTTTATGTATTGACTTGTGTACTGTACAGTATGTACCAGTTTTGTTTTTTGTTTGTTTGCTTTAATTTTATTAATACTATTTTGTTGTATGTCAGCTTCGGCAATACACTGCATTTCATTTGTAATGAAAGTGAAAGTTCACCTGGCAAACTCCAACTCCCACTCCAACTCCCACTCCACAGCACACAAATGCACACAACGAAATTGCATGTATGCCTCACCCGTGCAAGGGGGCAGCTCCCAATGGTGCCCCAAGGGAGCAGTGCGGTGGGATGGTACCATGCTCAGGGTACCTCAGCCATGGTTAATAACTCCCCCCCCACCAACCTGGTGGCCAGGTCAACAGCTTACCCATGACTGCCCACGCCAATAAAGTTAAACTTTTGAAATAAATTGAATTGAATTGAATTGAATTGAATTGAATTGAATTTAGTGGAGCGAGGGAGATGACAGGAGATAGAGGAATGAACGGTGGACAGGCAGATAGAGGGGTAGAGAGATAAAGAGAAAGAAAGAGAGTAAAAGATGGTGATGAGAACTGGGAGACGGAGAGTGGCGGACAGATAGAGGTGGGGAGGTGGTAGAGGGGTGGAGATGGAGATAGTGATCGAGAGAGGGGGGGTAGAGGGGTGGAGATGGAGATAGTGATCGAGAGAGGGGGGGTAGAGGGGTGGAGATGGAGATAGTGATCGAGAGAGGGGGGGTAGAGGGGTGGAGATGGAGAGTGATTGAGAGAAAGATAGAGACTGTGGTGAGAGAGAGAGAGAGAGAGAGAGAGAGAGAGAGAGAGAGAGAGAGAGAGAGAGAGAGAGAGAGAGAGAGAGAGAGAGAGAGAGAGAGAGAGAGAGGAAAGTGCAGTGATAGAGGGAGAGAGAGATGGGGGTGTTGGAGATATTTTGAGAGGAGTGGTATCCAGTGAAAGAGACAAAGGGGGAAGAGAGGATGCTAGATAGAAAGACAGCTAAGCAGGTAGAGAGAGAGAGAGAGAGAGAGAGAGAGAGAGAGAGAGAGAGAGAGAGAGAGAGAGAGAGAGAGAGAGAGAGAGAGAGAGAGAGAGAGAGAGAGAACAGAGGAAACAGGTGTTCACAGCAGAGGGGCTGGGGCAGCAGAGAGGTAGGTAAGGTAAGGTTGGAGAGGGGGATGAGAAAGGGTTGTGCGGAGAAGGAAAAAAATAGAGGAGAGGAGGAGGAGGGGGAGAGGAAAGAGGAGAAGGAGGAGGAGTGTGAATTCCATAAAGAGACCTCACACAGACAGACAGACAGACAGACAGACACACAGACACACAGACACACACACACCCACACACCCACCCACCCACACACACACACACACACACACACACACACACACACACACACACACACACACACACACACACACACACACACATACACACACACACACACACACACAGTATAGCTCCACAGCCACAGCCTGTCCTCCTGTCGACTCCCACTGTGTGTCCTGATGTCCATCTCTCCGGAGCTTCATCTGGTCTTCACTCTCCTCCTCCTCCTCCTCCTCCTCTTCCTCCTCCTCTTCCTCTTCTTTTCTCTTCCCTCTTTTTCTGTACTGCCTTTTGTCTTTCCCTCCTTCACTCTGATTTTCTGTCTATCTCTTCATCTCTTCATCATCCTTCCGAGCTTGTCTCTATTCCTCTCTGTTTGTCTCTCCATCCCCTTTTTATCCACCCCTGTCTCTGTCCATCTCCACTCTCTTCCCTTCTCTCTTTCCTCCCACCATCTCTCTTCCCTTCTCTCTTCCCTCCCACCATCTCTCTTCATTCCTCTCTCTCCCTCCCTCCATCTCTCTGTCTCCATACCTCTCTTCTCCCCCCTCTCTCTCTCTCTCTCTCTCTCTCTCTCTCTCTCTCTCTCTCTCTCTCTCTCTCTCTCTCTCTCTCTCTCTCTCTCTCTCCATTTCTCTCTTTCCCTTCCTCCACCCCCCTCGCCATTACACTCTCTCTCTCTCTCTCTCTCTCTCTCTCTCTCTCTCTCTCTCCTGTGTATTGATGCCTCTGCGCTGCTGTGCGCTGCTGTGTGCTGCTATGTGGTGAGAGGTGCTGTGCTGTGTCAGCCTGCTGCATGTGTGACAGGACAGCTCTCCATGGAGATGTGCATCAGGGGGCTAGATGGGCCACGTGTGTGTTTATCTGGTTTGTCAGAGACTGTTTATCTGTCCATGCACTACTCTGTGTGTCAGTCAGTCACGCACACACACGCGCGCACACACACACACACACACACACACACACACACACACACACACACACACACACACACACACACACAC
>NC_085858.1:45655896-45665896 GCF_034702125.1 Engraulis encrasicolus | reverse complement strand
AGCTGTTAGCTGTTAACCTGTGAATTTCCCGTTTTCATTCAATGCCTCTTTAGTCCGCGACCCCCCTTCAGTACCTCCGTGACACAGCCTAGGGGTCCCGGTCCCCCAGTTTGGGAACCGCTGCAGTACAGTACAGTACAGTGCACAGGGAATAAATAATCAGGTGCTCTTAACGCCTCCTCCCCTCCCAATCATTTACACTTGACGCCCACACTCACCAGGCAGCAACACTCCCAGATTTGCATATCATGCAGCAGGCATCACAGAAAAGCAGCCCTTGTGCTTTACCACTTTTAAGTTTGGCTTTTTTTGTAGTTTTAACAAAGTGGTTCTCTGTTTGAACATGCCAAGCTGTGTTGTTTGGCCTTCAGAGTGGGTTTTTTTAAGTATTTTTTGTGAGAGGGTTTTTAAACAATTTTTGTTTTTGTTTTCTACTTAATTATGATACAAGACAGTCCAAGAGAAGGGCAGGAAATGATGGGAAGAGAGAGAGGGGGCAGGATTGGCTTATGATCCAGCCTGGACTCGAACCTGGGTCCTCTTGGACAGCTGGCCATATATGGTGCAGTATGTAGAGTAGAGTAGAGTAGAGTACTTTTATTAATCCTGAAGGAAATTAAGGTGTCTGCCAGCTTACATAAATACACAAATACAAAACATACACAAAGACATTATACACATAATTGAACATTACAGTAAAAGTATATCTTGAGTACTACCGCCACACATTATCTCACATACACACATGCTCTCTCTCTCTCTCTCTCTCACACACACACACACACACACACACTCACACATTGTCCCACCCACAACCACACCCACACCCACACCCACACATACACACACACACACACACACACACACACACACACACACATACACACACACACACACACACACACACTAAAACACACACACATACACACACACACACACACACACACACACACACACACACACACACACACACACACACACACACACACCCACACACACACACACACACACACACACACACACACACACACACACACACACACACACATCCCTGCACACACACAAGGTCCTGGTAGGGTATAATTTTGCATACATTCACACTCACAAAAAATGAAAATAAACATGTTAAGTAAACATACAAGAGCCAAAGTAGTTCTAATTATTGCCCATGCTAGAAGTCCCTCCGTTCAATAAAGAATAAAAATGCAAAAGCAGAGTAGTTCACAGCAGCTATTCCAGGGGGTGAGGTAGCTGAGGTGGGGTTGTAGTGGGTTATTGTCCTGTATTGGGCAACCCTTAAAGTGTCCAAGGTAGTGCAGGCGCTTGCTCCACGGGGTGGGGGGTGGGGTGAAGTGTACCTGTTCAGTAAAGAAAAAGAATCGGGAGGGGGTGGTGGCTGCAGATTGAGTTTGCAAGTGTGGGGGGCTAGTTTATGCAGTCCAGTCACCAATGACAATCTCTGTAATTGTCTCTTTCTGTGTGGTGTTGAAGAGCTGGATGGCCCTGGGGACAAAAGACTTCCGTAGTCTGTCTGTCCGGCAGGGGAAGGCCCGGAGTCTGTATCTGAAAAGGCTCCTCTGGTTGGCCAGAAAACAGGTGCAGGGGGTGTCTGTCATTTTCAAGTATTGAGTCCAATCTGCTAAGTGTCCTTTTTTCGGCTGTAGTAGTGAGATCCTCCAGTTCCATGCCCACCACAAACATAGCTTTCCTCACCAGCCTGTCAAGGCGTTCAGCGTCCCTCTTCCTAACGCTATCTCCCCAATAGGCAATAGCATAGATGAGGACACTTGCCATGACAGACTGATAGAACATCAGCAGGAGCCTGTTGCAGACATTGACGGATCTAAGCTTCCTCAGGAAGTAGAGCCTGCTCTGCCCTTTCTTGTAAAGAGCATCTAAATTGGCAGCCCAGTCCAGTTTGTTGTCCAGGTGTACTCCTAGGTACTTGTAGGTGTTGACTGTCTCCACTGTCTCTCCCTCGATAGAGACAGGCACCAGTGGTGGGGTGGTCCTCCTGAAGTCAACCACCATCTCCTTTGTTTTGGTGGCATTCAGCTGCAGCTGATTGTCCCGGCACCATCTGACAAAGTTCTCCACCAGTTCCCTGTACTCTCCTTCCTGTCCATCCTTGATTCATGCCACAATAGCAGTGTCATCAGAGAACTTCTGCATGTGACAGGTCTCTGTGTTGTAGCTGAAGTCAGAGGTGTACAGGGTGAACAACACGGGGGAGAGCACCGACTTTCCCATCCTGTAGGCTTCTGTTGAAGATGAACTGAAGTGGCAGAGCAAGCTCCTCAGCACAGGTTTGAAGTAGTTTGGCACAAACACCATCAGGGCCATAGCCTTTACTTTGAGCCTCTTGAGTGTGCTTCTGACCTGTTGAGCTCTGACACTGAGGAGTTGCTGAGTTTATAGGAGTGGGTGTGTGTGTATTGAATTTGTTAATGAATGTATGAATGTATGTTTGCCTTAATGAAAGCCCATTGGGAAACTCCAACTCCCATTGTCATTTTGACAGAGCGCTCCACAGCACACAAGTGAACACTGCACACAACAAAATTGCATTTATGCCTCACCCGTGCAAGGGGACAGCCCTCAATGGCGCTTCAAGGGAGCAGTGCGGCGGGACGGTACGATGCTCAGTGTACCTCAGTCATGGAGGAGGATGGGGGAGAGCACTGGTTGATTACTCCCCCCACCAACCTGGCGGGTCGGGAGTTGAACCGGCAACCTTTGGGCTACAAGTCTGACGCCCTAACCGCTTGCCCATGACTGCCCATATATAGTACAGTATGTATGCCTTAATGCGGTGAGCCACAGGACTCTGCTCGAGGGAGGGTTGAGAATTACCTGACTCCCGCCCTCTGGTATTTGAGGAAAGGAACGCCCCGCTCAGCCAGATGATGTAAATCAGGTTAGGTTGAGAAGGGAGTATAGAGGCTAGTAGCTCTGTGCATATAGCCTGCTGTTGGCTCTGTGTTGCAGCCGGCACAAGCCTTTATGGGGCCCTAACTAAGCAAAATTCTGAATTTAATCCGGGGCGGATGACGCAACACCTTCCACGTGACGCAACACCTTCCACGTTGCAACTAGTCAGGTCAAGAACAATGCAAGTACTTTCTGAGCTCCCGAAAATACGGGGACTCCTTTCACTTTGAGGGAAGCAAACAATCATGAGCTAACCAAGGGAGGCCGTTTGGGAAATGTTAATTGTTATGCTCTTGGTCAGACCAAGTCTCGAAGAGATTTGAAAGTCGATGATAATCAGGCTACCTCCATACCACCACCTCCTCAGCCTCAGATGCTTCATAGTATTCATTGACTGTACTTGCAAGAGTGATAGGGAGGAGTTGCTGTAGATGGGCTGTCTGATAGTGTATCCATCATACATATCTTGGAGCAAAATGTCTCAAACAGAAAGCCATTTATCACGAATGAGTATCTTAATTTCACTACAAAGCTATTACTCTTTGTTATATACTGCGTTTATTGTAGGGTTTGGACAACTGAAAGTGGCGCATGAAAAATGACGTTGTATACCCACCGTCATTGAGGTGTCCCCTAATGGCTCCTGTTTCCATTGTGGCATTAAGTGGTATATGAGATAGAAATGTATGACTAGGCGTAACGGTAGAGTGTTAATTTCTTCCTGGAACTTTGCTGCTCCTGGGGGTTCCCTGGTGGAGTGGGGGCCCTAAGCCATTGCATACTTTGCTTATGCCTCGGACCGGCCCTGGCTGTATTAGTCAGTGGCCACAACAAACACATTGTGCCTGCGATAAAAGAAATGGACACTGTCAGAGAGTCAAATAGTGAGAGTTTGTTTGTTTGCGCTGTCATTGAAGCATATGGGCTTGAGACTCGTACACAAGCACGGACACAAACACACACACGGTGCCCTGAAGAGCACACTACACGCTGCCTTGAAAAACACACACACACACACACACACACACACACACACACACACACACACACACACACACACACACACACACACACACACACACACACAAGCACACGCACACTCACGTACACGCACGCACACACAGCCCAACCTTAATATGTGTGGGGCCCTTATGGGGCCCTTCCTGTCTTTGTGGGAACCTTCCTTTCATATTAACCACACACACACACACACACACACACACACACACACACACACACACACACACACACGCACACGCACACGCACACGCACACGCACACACACACACACACACACACACACACACACACACACACACACACACACACTTCAACTCATCAAGATTTCAAAGGCCTTTATTGTCATTGTAATAATACAGAAACATAATTAATAATACAGAAACAGAATTAATACATTAATATATATTAAATGATTTGTGATATGCTACATACTGACAGTAATAGTAGTAGTGTTATGGTACTGTGGGCCACGAGCATACAAACACGAAAACACATGTACACACAGAAGCATCGCGCACGCACACGCACACGCACACGCACACGCACACACACGCGCACACACATACACACACACACACACACACACACACACACACCCTGAGCATTTGTATTATGTATATAGTTTTAATGCATAATATACTTTATGCATAATGCAATATACAGTAAAGGGAAATGGATCAAAATGTAAATGACTACATTTGTTGCAGACACGTTCCTAAAACCTAATGCGATGTGAACACACTTGTTATGCGCCTGCTATTTAGGAGACCGGAGAGTGGGGACTGACAGTGATGTCTTCTTTTATTCCTCCAACTCTGAACGCTGAACATGAAAGACAAACAGAGGATGGATGATGGGAGCCTCAAAGAGGATTCTGTTTAAACACAGAGAAATGGGGGAAAAAAAATCTACCAAACTTCAGTCAGCCGGCTTGATGTTGAATGTGCAATTGGCTTTTTTTGATACAGTGTGCTCAGCTAATTAAACAGAAGACAAAAAAGATTACAACCAACGCGTTGCATTTTCTCCCCCAATCCACGTAACCCTGTGTAAACTCCCTACCCTACCGGCACCATGTTTGTACTCTACCATAAATATGCATGATTTTTTTACACTCAACTCAATGGTTGAAATGCTTTGCACTGTGGTGTCAAAGTGATAAAAACCCACCCATCTCCAAGGGGAATGAGCGTAAGATATATTCCTTCTACATGGAGTAGTATATCTCTCCCCTTGATGCATTAATGCACTGCACTCACAGATCTTAAACGCCGTCACTGCCAACAGAACGCAGATGTTGACATGCAGAGAGTATACAGTATATACGAGAGGAGAAGTTATTAGTAGCTGCACGCTACGCTACATAATTGCCCCGCTGTGCACCGGTTTGAAAAGCGGCCCTGTTGCGCCCCCAAAATACGGGGCTGGACTGGCCATCTGGCATAGCAGGCATTTCCCGGAGGACCCTCTGCCCTCCTCCCTATTTTTTTCAGAAATGTTTTGTTTTGGCTTTTTTACATGTCTGAAAATAGGGGCCCACGAGGGTGCGGGGTTCACCGGTCATTCAGTTCCGCGTCGCTAATTATGAGGGGCCCTTTTATGCCAAACGTGCCCAGTCCCTATTTCTCCCCCAGTCCAGTCCAGCCCTGTACAAAAACAGCGCACCATCAGTACTACACGTCACGGACAGCCGTTTTTTCTAAGTAATGCTCTGATGCCTGCTGGATCATAAATACTTATGCAGCACTTTACTTTATTCCCGGCTATTGTTGCATCATGATGTTGCATATGTCACGTTACGTTTCGGCAGTACAGGCCCACTTGTAAATAAGACGATTAATCCATGGCGGGCCATTTGGGAAGTTTGCCGTGCATTTATGTTGTATATTTGGGTTGTAAAAAATCAATGGGAAGATCTCTGTCTCTTCCTCTCTGCTTCACTCTCTCTCTCTCTCTCTCTCTATCTATCTATCTCTTTGCCCACCCCCCCACCCCCTCCGTCTCTCTCTGCCTCTCTTGCTCATATCTCTCACTGTCCAACACTCTCATTGTCTCTCTTTTATTTCCGCAAAGCCCCCTTGTAAATACCACTATTAATCTGTGGCAAGCTATTGGAGACTCTTTGCCGTGCATTTATGCCTCTCTGTGCTGTATATTTGGGTGGTACAGTAAAATCAATGGGGGAGAGAGAGAGAGAGACAGAGAGACCGAGAGAGAAAGAGAGAGAGAGAGAGAGAGAGAGAGAGAGAGAGAGAGAGAGAGAGAGAGACAGAGACACAGAGAGAAAGAGAGACAGAGAGACCGAGAGAGAGAATACAGTGAGAGAGACAGCTTCTCCGTTGTCTTCCAAGGGACCATCAGAGGGATTGAGGTGTTCAGAGGAGAGGAGAGGAGAGGAGAGGAGAGGAGAGGGCAGGGGAGGGGAGGAGAGGAGAAACGGAGGAGAGGAGAGGAAGAGGAGAAACGGCTGAGAGGAGAAACGGAGGAAGAGGGGAGGAGAGGAGAGGAGAAGAGAGGAGATGCAGAGGAGAGGAGATGCAGAGGAGAGGAGAGGAGAGGAGAGAAGAAATGGAGGAGAGGAGAGGAGAGGAAGAGGAGAAATGGAGGAGAGGAGAAACGGAGGAAGAGGGGAGGAGAGGAGAGGAGAAACGGAGGAGAGGAGAGGAAGAGGAGAGGAGAAACAGAGGAAGAGGAGAGGAGAAACGGGGGAGAGGAGAGGAGAGGAGAAACGGAGGAAGAGGAGAAACGGAGGAAGAGGAGAAACGGAGGAGAGAAGAGAGGTATCATTCCTCCAGACCTCCTGTGGGGAGCGGGAGGGGGAGGGGGAGGGGGAGTGTTGGGAGGGCTATCGACTGGGCCCATTGATTTACCTGTACAAACAGTCAGGCTGCTCTCTCAGCCACCAGCGAATATTTCAATAACCGGGAGGGGGGGGGGGATGGGGGGGCATATGTGCTCTCCTCTCTCCTCTCCCTCTGCTCTCCCTTGAGGCCCGCAGACATAAATCAGGCATTACACAGACAACACAAAGAGAGAGGAGAGGGACTATTAGTCACGCTGCTTACCGCCAATGCGCGTGTGTCTGTGTGTGCATGTGTGCGTGTGTTGTGTGTTTGTGTGTGTTGACAGGGCCGGTTCTGGCTTATTTGGCGCCCTAGGCGAGTTTGAGTTCTGGCGCTCCCCCCCCCCCCCCCCCCTTTTTTATACAGAACACAAGAGTAATAGCCTACCGGTAGTAAGCTTAACTAAATAGCATCAAGAACAATAACTGTTTTGCATCAAATAGATTTCTGGTTCTTTTGGACAGCCGACCAACACATCAGATTGAGTCGCATGAAAGTACCTTCACTGTGTGGTGTCTTGGATGTAATGGTGGTGGTGCCCCCAACCCCAGATGAGAGGGAGGTTATCAATGTGTTTGAATTGTAAAATGGAATTGAAATGCCAGGAGAGTGGTACAGTACATTTGCATGTCAAATGCATGTGTAGACAATAGGCCTACCAAGGAGGTCTGCATTGATAGCCTATCTACACTACCTACAGCATCACAAAGCATGGCAGCATAACAATTTTAATAAGCTACACATTTGTGCTGTCTATGATTCCAAACCAATTTCATTTCTGTACTGGAAATAGTGGTGCATTTGTGAGTAGGAGAATTATATCTATGTGTTTGAACTGGAGGGACAGGGTGAGAGAGGGAGAATTTCATAATATACAAAATATAGTAAATAGCCTCACTTGTCTGCAATACTACATCACTCAGCATGAAAACATGCTGTGCATGGTTCTGTTACATGATTAATGTAGGCCTATATGTCATTCTGGTCTGGAAACAATGTTTTTTTAAGCTTACAACAAGCAGGTAATTCATTCAAGTGGATGGAAGGAGATATGGCAGCTAAACTTGCTTTAAACATGGCACCAGTCTTACTTTACATTGCTTGTCAACCTAAGCAAGTATTATGATGTCAGGTGGGTGTTAGTGAGTAGGCTACTAACAGCTACTTTACTGGATTTCATTGCTTGGCATGCTTGGCTAATGTTAGCATGCTAACTAGCGATTTCTTAGATCAAAAGCAAAGCTCTTTTTCCCTCTAATTCCAAACAGTAGCCTCATAACTATTAGGCTTTACTTTATCACAAACGGTTGCTGATTAAATCACATACTTCCAAAACACCCTCTGCAACTCCTGCATCATGCAATGACTGGTTTAATGAGAACATAACAATTCTACACCCAGCAGAGCTGCATTGCTGTTCGCGCTTGCCCTCTGTCTCTCGAATATAAGTCTCCAAATTCAAAATAGATCGCACGCTGTCACTCATCCCGCCCCCTTTCTCAGGACTGTCTGTTTATTGGTTCACAGACTTCCCAGAGACAGTTGAAAGCGATATTACTATTGGCTGAGGGGCGCTTTGCCGTGAGGAGCGCTTTCGCCACAATTTGTTGATTGCGACTTCATAAAAAAACCTCCATATCGCAAAATTACGCATCGGAGAGCGCCATTTCGGCGCTCTTTCTTCACATTGCGCTCTAGGCGACCGCCTAGCCGGCCTATGCTTATAACCAGCCCTGGTTAGGCATGGCGTGTGTGTATGTGTGTTTGTGTGTGTGTGTGCATGTGTGTGTGCGTGTGTGTATGTTTGTGTGTGTGTGTGTGTGTGTGCGTGCGTGCGTGTGTGGTGTTCTTGTGTTTAAGTGCATCCACCATGGTGTGTGTCTATGGCTTATGATTTGAGAGATCGTGTCAGTCCGATTGCTATTTTTTAGTACTGTGTGTGTGTGTGTGTGTGTGTGTGTGTGTGTGTGTGTGTGTGTGTGTGTGTGTGTGTGTGTGTGTGTGTGTGTGTGTGTGTGTGTGTGTGTGTGTGTGTGTGTGTGTGCATGTGCGTGCGTGCGTGCGTGTGTGTGTGTGTGTGTGTGTGTGTGTGTGCACGTGCGTGCGTGTATGTGTGTGTCTGTGGGATGTCAGACCTCATTCAGGCGTCTCTCTGCTGTTTGGCAGTATTGCTCCCCTGGAGCTTTGAACTCACTGGAGATTTCAGCTCATGTGCCCCCCTCCTCAATTTCACATCATATCACTGTCCTTCATTGCTCCTTCTCTGTCCATCTCTCTAGCTCACCATCTCTCTCTCTCTGTCTCTCTGTCTCTCTCTCTCTCTCTCTCTCTCTCTCTCTCTCTCTCTGTCTCTCTCTCTCCCTCTCTCTCTCCCTTCCTCTGTCTCTCCCATGTTTCTCTCTTTCTCTCTCCATTGTCTCTCTCTCCCTCTCTCTTTCTCTCTCTCTCCCCCTGTTTCTCCCATGTTTCTCTCTTTCTCTTTCCATTCTCTCTAAATTTTTCTATTTCTCACCTGTGACTTTTTCCCCATCTCTTTATCTCTCTCTCTCACACACACACACTGTCGCTCTGCATCTCTCCTCTCATCTCTCCTTTTATCTCTCTATCCTCCTGTCTTCTGTTTCTCTCCCTCTCTCCCTCTCTCCCTCCCAACCCCTTTTTCTCTGTGCCATTTGTCTCTGTTATTAGTATGAGAGCCATCTCTCCTGCTGAGTGAAGTGTTATTTCTCTACCTGTTTTTAGCCTGATGGCTTGTAATGGCGTGCCAAAACATTCTCTCTGTCATTCCTCTCCATCTTTACCTCCCTCATCTCTCTCTCTCTCTCTCTCTCTCTCTCTCTCTCTCTCTCTCTCTCTCTCTCTCTCTCTCTCTCTCTCTCTCTCTCTCTCTCTTTATAAATGCTATTCTGTCTATCTCTGCCTTTTTCCTCTCCCACTCTCCTTCTGTCTCCCCCACTCTCTCTCTCTTTATAAATGCTATTGTGTCTATCTCTGCCTTTTTCCTCTCCCAGTCTCCTTCTGTCTCTCTCTCTCTCTCTGTCTCTCTTTCTGTTTCTGTTTCTCTGTGTCAGTCTGTGTTTCTCTTCATCTCTCTGTGTTTGTGTTTCTTTCATTTCGGTAAAAGCCCCTGTGTTGTGGTTCCCTCCTCTGTAGATTTGTTCCCTCTGGCAGGCGATCAGATGCTTTAAAACATTCAGGAGTGCACA
>NC_085858.1:45645896-45650896 GCF_034702125.1 Engraulis encrasicolus | reverse complement strand
TTGTGTGAGTAGCCTACCAGCCCGACATAGCCTACATTTCCTCACGCATTGCATGGAACACATAAACATTGCATGGACCACATGAACAACTTCCAGAAATCTTGCCTGTGCCATAATTGCAAAACATTCCGTGTGATATGCATTTTGAAGATTGTCAAACTGAAACTGTCAATATCTACTCTCGCTGAATGTTTGTGTAATTGTGTTGCGATCACGCATTTGCGACTATTGAGATACAACAGACGGTAATAATAAACCTCGCGGTTGCCGCGCTTGAGTTTTTTTTTTTTTTTTTTGCAAACTGAATTAATTTCAAGTTGTTACTCCTCGAGAATTCTAACTCTGAGAACAACTGTCGGGTCCCCAGAGGCCAGTGCTGTAGGTTCTAGAAATCCAGCCTGGAGCTGTGGGCTGCTGTGCGCAGAGCTCCTCCCTCTCTTAAAGGAGCGGCTGCTCTTTTTAACAGTCAGTGGCAGATTCTCTCTCTCTCTCTCTCTCTCTCTCTCTCTCTCTCTCTCTCTCTCTGCCCATTAGAAATGCTGAATTGTTGAGGTCATTTTGTTTAAATAGCCTAATTGTTTGATAGATTTATCTGTAGGGTCTATTCGCCTATACAACTTATAGCGCTGTTCATTCTGAAATTTCAGTATCTTATAACTGTAAATGCTTCCTAACATATTTGACACACTTTACAAATATTGCGGTGATTTTTTTCATCACCAAGTATCAACATGACCATTTTTTTTAAGATGAGATGCATTTTGGAAAAAAGAGATGAGCTCTGATCTAATGTGCCATCTTTCTTAAGAAACCCCAAGGTTTTTTTTCGGCATTATTTCGCTAGCGTGCCTATTCTGAATGAGCCATTTTGATATAGATTAATCTAGATTAATCTAGATTAATTTCATAATTACAGTGAGATTAATCTAGATTAAAAAAATTAATCTATGCCCACCCCTAATTTTATTACAATATTCTAATGATGCGAATTTCCCAATTCATGGGTTTTTTGAGCTGGAAGGCCAACGTATATAAAAAGAAAAAAATAATGATTGGAATAGTTAAAAAACTGGGCCATGAATCTACAATCCATGACAGTTTAACATTATTGATGGAATTATGGAAATAAATCAACTTTTTCATGCTATTCTAATAAAAAGGCCTGGAGCTGTATATGGCGGCTCAATATTGTACACTATTTAGGCGCATTTCGGATATGATTCACGCGTGTATCGATTGGACCGCTAACGATCATGTGACTTTTGACATTGTCATCCGAGTCCTAGTAAAAAGAGATGCTGGTGTCTGCATCTGCTTCACCAATGTCCTTGTTGGTTGCTTATTCACCGGCGAAATAGACCGTGTTAATAAAAACTTAAGAGAGACTAATTTTGTGGGAAAATTTATCTCACTTTAAGTGCCTGGGAACTGTTCTGGATTAGCGATCTGATTCACGACCCCCCGATTGTTATCATGCAGTTTAAGGTGCACCCAGCTAACGCGAAGATGGATGATGGCGAGACTGCTACAACAACAACAAAAAAGTAAGAGGAACAACAACAAAGACAACAGCAACAAAAGGCAGAACAAAGGCTTTATAACTGTGACCCTCTCCCTTTGTAAAGCCTCTATCAATACCGATAAGTGTAGCACGGGGGCCTGATCAATTCAATTAACTGAATCAGCAGCAGCAACAGCAGAAGCCAGTAGCAATCGGCTAAGCCATAGACATAAAGCAGGCTCCTGTTGTGTTGTGTTGTGTTGTATAATGTTGTGTGGTGTTGTGTTGAGTTGTGTTGTGTGGTGTTGTGCTGTGCCAAGTTGTGCCGTGTTGTGTTGTGTTAGACTGGCATCCTGCAGAGGTGTATTTATTTCACACCAATGCATTCTGGGTTGAGGTGCAACACCTTTGCAAGTAAAGCCGTGGTCCCCAATGCTGCGGGAAAGCACTTTTGTTACTTATGTGACCACAGTTTTCCTGCTGTGTCTGAAAATTTCTGTTGCCATTGCGAACTGATGTTGCTAAACGTGAAAATGCTCTGCTATGACCAAAACCCTGCCTAACTTGAACATGTCAGTAAAACATTTATGTCACTTTACTTTTGCCAAGAACAGTGAAAGAAGCGAAGAAAATGGCTTACTTGTGCCCATACCAAAACCACCCCTAAATCTAACCTGCCACAGGGTGTTGTGGAAGACGCGTTAACTTGCAAAGTCGTGACGCGATAAGATGGTTCAAGTCGGTGTGTTATCCTAACGGTCTGGTATGATGCCGCATTGTGTTGTGTTGTGTTGTGTTGTGTTGTGTGCTGTACTGTGTCGTGTGCTGTTCTGTGCTGTGCTGTGCTGTGCTGTGCTGTACTATGTTGTGCTATGCTGTGTTGTGCTATCCTGTGCTGTGTTGTGTTGTGTTGTGCTGTGTTGTGCTATGCTGTGTTCTCCTGTGTTGTCTTGCGTTATGTTGTGTTGTGTTGTGTTGTCTGGTCTGTGTTAGGTTCTGCTCTGCTCTGCTGATCTCCGCTGTGTGCTGGAAGTTAAGTGGGGATAAATCTGCCCTCCAAAGAGAGAGCTCCTCATCCAGGGGCCACACAGGAGGTCCACACTGCTCCCGGCCCTGTGAGCAGAGAGAGAGAGAGAGAGAGAGAGAGAGAGAGAGAGAGAGAGAGGCAGAAGGGGGCAAAGAGAGAGGTGAAGAGATCAGAGAGAGAGAGAGAGAGAGAGAGAGAGAGAGAGAGGGAGAGGAGAGAGAAGGGGGGGGGCAAAGAGAGAGGTGAAGAGATTTGGAGAGGAAGAGAGAGAGGGAGAGGGAGAAGTGGTGAGACAGAGAGAGAGTGAGAGAAAGAAAGAGAGAACAGGGAGGAGAGATGTAGACAGTGATTTGGGTTTTATGTTGAGAAGGAGAGGCTTCGTCACGACCCGGGAGGTCCTCCTGGGGATTCCAGCCTGTGTTTTTCTCTCAGTGTGATGCAACGGTAGCCGACAGCGCAGCCATAACCAGACCCTCACCCTCTCCCAAACACACACAGACACACACACACACACACACACACACGCACACACACGCACACGCACACACACACACACACAGAGACGCACGCACACACACACACACACACGCACACAGACACACACACAGACACGCACGCACACACACACACACACACACACAGACACAGACACAGACACAGACTCACGCACGCACACACACACACACGTGCGTGCACGCACGCACACACAGACACAGACACAGACACACACACACACACAAAGAATGGTCTTTCTTTCAGTGGCCAACCCTGCACTGGGCAAATATTTCTCTGGTTTTATACTTTGATGTCAAATTGGTGTCAGGTTTTTATAATACAATGTAGCACTGCATTACAATTTGCTCTACAATAATATCACCAAGTGTAGATCACTGTTCTTTATTATAATATTGTTTGTTTCTGGCAAAACTGTGTGTGTAATAGCCATTATACGGCCATAGTTAACGTTTTGGTAACACTTTATTTCAGGGATACATCTGTTAGTACTAATACATACAATGTTCCTGTATAAGTAACTTGTAAGGCATGTACAAAGCAAAATCAAACATTTGTTAGGCATGTATTCGCAAATGTCTTGTTCATGCACAATAAGGGATTTATTACCAATGTAACCTTAGTAGGCCTTAGCATTTGCTTAGTACATGCCTTACAAGTTACTTGTGCAGGCATTAACATTGTATGTATTAGTGCTAATAGATGTATCCCTAAAATAAAGTGTTACCAAAGGTTTTTTTTATTACTGTATGTTATTGAATTGTAGCAAAATCATATTATTAAACAAAGCTGAGATTTTACTACAATGTTAGATAATGGGAATAATGTATTTTGTATGCCTAATGCACAAAATGTTAGTCTGTAATGCCCTTGTATTTCTCCATCAACAAAATTATTATGGGTGCAATGCCACACATACAGTATAGGCTGATCCACACAGTATACTTATACAGTTGAATTTAACACAGTTTAAAGCTAGGCTCAAACTACATGAATATCGGCCCGATTCTCGGCTGAAAACCCCCCTTGCGACAATCGGTGGAACGTTACCCCCCAGGACCATCGCAAGTGATTGTCGGGCAAGATTTCCTCAGCGTGTGCGACGTTTTAAGATAGAACGTTAGCAGCTCAAAGAGTCGCTGATCGGAAATCGTAGAAATCAAACACTGTTTGATATTTACGACTGGAAATAGAACGTCGGCATTGTCTTCGGTGGTCACTATCAGGGATAAGATTGACAGTTGCGATTCTCTTCTAGTGTGTGCCGCAACCCGACGTCAAAATCGGACACTAAATCGGGAGTCGTGTTGTTTGAGCCTGGCTTAAAGGGGTATGCCACTATTTTGGGATTTAATACAGTTAAAATCATTGGCCAGGGTTTATAAAGGTGGTAAAGTGTCTTATTTTTCAAGTAAGCCGTTGTCTTGCTTTAAGACAAGTTAAAAGAGGGAATATGTCGCTAAGCTAGTGAAAGTCAATGGATCCGTGTAGCGCTACACGGATCCATTGACTTTCACTAGCTTAGCGACATATTCCCTCTTTTAACTTGTCTTAAAGCAAGACAGCGCTTAACATGAAAATTAAGATCCTTTACCATCTTTATAAACCCCAGCCAACGATTTTAACTGTATTAAGCCCCAAAATAGTGGCATACCCCTTTACAAGTATGCATATATGGCTTAGCACATAATGTCAACACCCAACAAGTGTAACGGTGTACATCCCTCACCTATCCTCTGAGCGCGGCGTGTTGCAGATCTCCTGGTAGCTTTCAGGAGACTGCCTCTCAGCATCTCCCTGCACTTCATTGCCTTAAACGAGCCGGCTCCTCTGTACGGCAAAAACTTCCTGCTGGAGCTTTCAGAGAGAAAGAAGGAAAAGGGAAAAAAAACCTCATATATTTTTATACATATTTTAAAATAACATCGCAGGAATCTACATTTTTACATTCCCTCTCAC
>NC_085858.1:45638396-45640896 GCF_034702125.1 Engraulis encrasicolus | reverse complement strand
GAAAGGAAAAAGAACCAGCCAGCGCACCACAGCAGGCAGATGAACATATCAGTTCCAGCAAATACACAGTAGCCCCATCGGATGATGCATGGTGGTAATTAGCAAGGCAGGTGTACACAAGTGGGAATCTGAAGGGAGAGTAATGAGGAGAAACTATAGCTATAGCACGGAGAGGGTATACCAGAGAGGATGTTTGAGGAGGGATCTAGTGAAGTGGAGGAGGTGTGTTTTGGAAGTGTGCCCTGCTGGATAGAAACACACACACACACAGCACAGCTCCAATCGATCCTCCTCAAACTCAAACTACAACTCCCATGAGCTACCAGGCTTGGCTGGAGTGCCAGCTGGCATGCTTTTGGCAGTACACTCCCACCTGTGTGCATTACATTACAGCACACACAGCCTCACTCGTGTATGATATAATACAATGCAAAATCCACTTATGATAACGAGAAAAAAAGAGTGTTTCCCACAGTGAGGTTGAAAGTCATGTTCACATGTAGGGGGGTGTTCTGTTTTTGCTATAGATTGGAATGTTTTGCGATTGACTTGTGGCTGGCTTGCGTTTGCATGCACCATATTCCTCCAATCACATCATGCACAACCTTTCCCACTTCCAGCAGAGAGAGAGAGAGAGAGAGAGAGAGAGAGAGAGAGAGAGAGAGAGAGAGAGATGGAGCTAAGAGAAGAAAAGGTGGAGGAGTGAGTGAGGGAGTGAGTGAGTGAGTGAGGGAGGCAGGCAGCACAAAAAGACGAATACACAAGCGAATAGCGAATACACAAAAGCGAAAGTGTCTGCGTGCAAATGAGACACGCACAGAGGTGAATTGAGGACAAAGAGTGCTAAAAGTGTGGGGAAAAGCAAAGCAGTAAATGGTGTCTGTGTTCCTTTGTAGGCAGTGTTGTGACTGCATTAGCGATGGCTGACTTGACTTACCATGGAGAGATGCATTCTCAGTCCAAATGTGACAGCTGTGTGTGTGTGCGTGTGCGTGTGCGTGTGCGTGTGCGTGTGTGTGTGTGTGTGTGTGTGTGTGTGTGTGTGTCAAAAACAGATCTGTTTTGCACACTCACCCACCTTCCTCTCCTCATCAGCCCCTACACCCCACTCCACATCACCCATCCACCCCCCTCTCCCCATTACCCCCCCACACACACACACACACACACACCCCACACCACTCCACCCCACCACACCCCTCCCTCCTCGCCCATCACCCCCTACACCCTACTACTCCGATGCAAGATGAGAAGCTTGAGGGCTGGGTAAATGTGGTTGTTTTGGAAAGGGTAACGGGAGATGTTAGTGTGCGTGTGTGTTTGAACTGGGAGAGCACTAGTGGGGGGGCTCTGTTTGCTGTGCTATGCTGAATGCTGTGCTATGTAGGTTGCTAGCACGCAGACTGCAGCGTTTGACAAACCACAGCGTTTCCATGCCGCCATTTAAGACGGAGCTGCATTTGAGGAGTACCATCACAAATATGTGATTAGAATTTTGCCAACATTTTGAGTTCTCATTATGATGTCATAATGTCTTTGCGAGATTTTTAACACAGGCGTCTATGGGAGCTGTAGAGTGTTCCAGTAAAATTCTAGAAGAAACTCTAGAAATTCCTTACTCCTCAAAGGGTTAAGGTGACTCAGCTACAGCACCAAAGGGAACAAACCAGCGAGACATGCATACATACATACATACATGCATACACAAGACAGACAGTGTACTGTATGAAGACATGCTGAACACACACACACACACACACACACACACACACACACACACACACACACACACACACACACACACACACACACACACACACACACACACACACACACACACACACACACAAACACACACACACACACACACACACACACACACACACACACACACACACACACACACACACACACACACACACACATACAGTTATACAAATATGGAACTTTTATTGTTATCCACACATAAAGCTTGACCTGGTGTACATTGTGTGAGGAGAATAAATGTGTTTTTACTTTGCCCTCATGCAACATGCCGATTGAAAATGTGCTTTTGCAATGTATTGAATTAAACTTCTGTCATCAATGACGTCTTGCGATGTCATCGTGAGACCACAAGCACAAGGGGGGACGGGAGTTAGGATAATCTCAAACCAACTTTATCCCGAAAACTATTCTCGAACTAACAGCCGCGTATCCCCCTGAAAACTATTGCGTTCAGGAAGCGAAACAAGAGTTAGTGAGGCAGGCCAAGTAAATGTTTTTTTCAAAGAGAACCGTGGCGAAACTGGTATGAACACGGTAAGCACCAGTGTTGCCAGATTGGGCGGTTACCTGCCCAATTAGGTTACTTGGGATGGCCGTCTGCGGGTAAAAACAGGAAAAATTGGCCATTTGGCGTTTTTTTCTGCAGTTTTGTGCCCATAGAAATCAATGCAATAAAATTGGTCGGAATTTAGCGCATTTGGGCGTTTTTTTTAGAGCATTTTGGGTGGGGTTC
>NC_085858.1:45630896-45635896 GCF_034702125.1 Engraulis encrasicolus | reverse complement strand
GCTGAGGGGAAGGTGGAGGCTGCTGCTGATGACTCCCGCAACGTTGGCCATCCGTTACACCTCCACATGCTGTGCCTACAGTATGCTCTATTGCAGGGTTCCCAAACTTTTTCGTGCAAAAGCCCCCTTTGCCTCATCATAAGCCTGACAATGCCCCCCTAAGTATTCAAAAATTAAATGGACTAATGCCCCCCAATGGCAACTAAGCACGCCCCCCTCTCAGCTGTATCCTTCTCAACGCCCCCCTAGAGCTCCCAAATGCCCCCTGGGGGGCTGTACCGCCCCTGTTGAGAAACACTATTCTATTGGATACTTATCTCCACACACCACACTGGCCCTACAGTGAGTGCGTTACAATATGCGACCTTGCCTCCTACACTTGTGCTTGTCTCCTCGTACCAGGAAGTAATATGTCATGATGACATCACTGACCACAGCATTATATTTCAATATCTTGCAAAAGCTCAATTGTAAAGCCTTCTTCTCATTTGCAATTGGGATGGTGAATGAAAAACAGTCCCTCAAAAGTTGTTGTGGCTAGGCTGACAGCTGGGAAACTTTATCGGTTTCTCCACGGAGGAGGGGCCAGGAGGTGGGGCGAGGAGACAAGCACAAGTGGAGGAGGCAAGGTTGCATATTGTAATGCACTCAGTATAGCCTCTGTTCCATACTCATAGCATTAGCACACGATACACTATACACTGTGCTTATTAGTACTATAGGTTCTATTCCACATTCACAGCGTTACACTTCCACACACCACATTGTGCATAGAGTTATATGCTGTATTTTACCTTACAACAAACTTAGCTGATGCTTTTTAAATCCAAAGCGGCCTACAGTTATTATTTTTCAGGGCATTGGTTACAGTCCCTGGAGCAATGTGGGGTTAGGGGCTTTTCTCAAGGACACTTCAACCATGGATGGAGATGTAGGGAGAGGTAAGGGTGGGATTCGAACCTGCAACCCCTAGATTGAAAGACCAAGTTTCTAACCACTCTCACAGGGAAGGGGCATAATGGACTGTAAGAAGGGGGGAAGAAAAGAAAACAGAAAGAGAAGAAGGGGGTGAAGAAGGGGGAAAAGAAGAGAAAAAGGGGAAAAAATAGTCTGCCCCAAGTATTTCACACTTACAATGCTATGACTAGTTCTTTTGTGCTCGGGTCTCCGCAAAATCCCGACCTCAACCTCCGGAAAGTGCAATAGCGCGGATAATCAAATTGAGGTTCCAAAACACAAACTCAGAGCAGTTTGGAGAAGTCTGTTGTCGTTAAACATTACTGTTCTTAAACAATACTGTATGTATTGTCCCCAACTGTTGCAATAGAACGCATTTCCAACGCATGTCAGGAGAAATAACTTGGGTTTACTGACTACTAGTTTCAAAAGAACGAGCCATTATCAAAGTCATTTACAATAAGTCCTTTCACACGGCAGCCATCTTGGCTACGCCTCAGGGCTGCAATTTGGGTCGCAATTTCAGATTAGGCAGACCAGGCGAGTCGAAGCGGCGAGATGATTGGATAAATGACAGCGCAGCTCAGCAAGCAATTGGCTCTTGTTGCCGGCCAGGTGGGATATGTGCAAGCACGTGCCATATTAGCGCAACAAACTGCCCCCTGTTCAGTCCTATGGACACTTTCTGAAGTGTCCAGTCTCCTTATATACAGACAGTCTCAGCCATTATCCCTCCACACACCATAGTATGCCTACAGTATGCTCTTTTCCACACTTACAGTTGCTGAGTGAATTCTCACCACTGACACCCCCACCACCACCAAGAACTGCTCCCTGTTCCCCAGAGATACCCATTAGGACTGTGCATGAAAATCCTATCCAACTCTAGGATTAGCATTAGGACTGTGTTAGCCTATATGTGTCTTTGGGATCTGCCAGTAGGCTATCAAACCCATAGAGAGCCCTCTGTATTTTTACAGACACTGTATATACCTCTCATTGTATACTGTATATAGTATTCCACAGCATTTAAAATAACACTGTACTAAACTATGAAAGATCCCCAACGTTGGATATTAGCATATTCTACTAATCTAAACTTTACAAGTGCTATGCTTTATTTCCAACTCGTCAGAGGCGGAGCTATAGGAAGGGCGAGCCGGGCACTTGCCCCTGGGCCCAGGCCCTCCCTTGTTGATGGTGGGGTCCCTATTGTCAGCTTGGCAAGCTGTATAGGGGGCCCTATAAGCGTCTTGCCATGGGGCCCTGTCTGCAATTTTTTTCTGCCACTGCCACTCGTACAGTAGCGGCTATATTCCCAATAACCGTAACACCCCCCACCACCAAGCAGTCACCCCGCACCACCCTCCCCTGTTCCCAATAGATGGCCATTAGAACCGTGCAGGATGAAGCGTCTATTTACGGATAGGATTAGCATTATAGCTGTATGACTTGTGCCAGGAGGATCTGCCCTTAGCATAGGGGTGGGGAACCGCTTTCATTCGAGGGCCACTTCAAATTTTATTAAGTCCCCCACGGGCCGTGCTATGAACACGGTTTTCCTCCTCTGCACTGTAGGCTGATATTGAAGGCCGCCATTTTCACAACAGATCCCAACTTCCCTCACTAGGTCCATGAAAATGTAAAATGAATTGTATTGCAAATGTAATTTCTATAATTTCTTTACAAAACGTGTCATATTTCATGTGAAACTACATAGCATTAAAATTATGTCGGGGGCCTCAAGACATAGGATTCCCACCCCTGCCTTAGCAAAACCAAAAAAAGTGTCCACTGTGGATATTGTATTCCACTATTAAGCATGGGTGCTATGCCCCCCCCCCCACCCTACACACACACACACACACACACACACACACACACACACACCCACACCCAAACAGTAGCTACCAATACTACACTACCCAGCCTGCACTGCTCCGCTCCCCCTTCCCGTCCCCAGGGACGGCCATTAGGACCATGGATGATCACATATACAGGCGAGGATTAGCCCACCGTTCCAAATTGGGGAATCTTGTTTTAGCACCCATTTGGGGATTAGACTTCTAATCCCACCGCTGATTTGTCTGCAGGGTGCTTGAAGGTGAAATAAATTTGCCACATGAATCCCTCCTCCCCATACGTTTGATTGGAAACGGTACAGGGCCAGGGGGAATACCAACTAGGAGAGGAAGGTTTTTTTTGTTGAGAATTTAATGGCAAACTCTTTCATGCTGACTGGACTACAGAAGGAGGCTCTGTCTGTCCCATTAGCCTTGGTCACTCACAGCTGACATCTTTGCAGTGCACTGTGTCAACCTCATAGCTTGATTCAAAGCCAAAAAAAACCTACCGTACAGCCTGGTTGTGCTGTGTTAAGAAATGGTTGCCTCCTACAGGTTCCTATATGCTCTGATGATGTCTAAAATGATTGGACCTGCCATATTGTTCTGGCCCATTCACTACTATTCAAATGTTTTGTGTGAAATTGTCAACATAACTTATGAACACGCCATCTACAGTATGCTCTTATTGGTCGGGTTACGATACAACTGCAGCCTACCGTGTCGATGGAAAATGGAGACTACCAGTGTGGTAAGAATAGGCAGACGGTGCATGCAGTAGCCAGGCCGCTTTACAGTCAGGTTTGTGCCGACCTGGGAAGCAGGCTTTTGGTTACTCTGTCGCCACTTCTGAGTCTGCTTCTGTTTGCTAGCAACATGTAAACCGTGAATAACTGCACGGCTGCTGCATCCAATTTTGGCCACTTTTTTCTCTTTTCCCCCTGACCTTTAAAGAATGAACACTCACCATGGGCTGGAATGGGGGAGAAATATGGCCCGGGCACTGTTAGCTTAAAGGGGCCCCTCATAATTAGCGGTGCAGAACTGACTCACCGGTGGGCCCCGCGCCCTCGTGGGCCCCTATTTTCAGAAATGTTAATATATATATATATATATATATATATATATATATATATATATATATATATATATATATATATATATATATTTCTGAAAATGGGGGTCCACGAGGGTGCGGGGCCCACCGGGAATTGCCTACTGTGCCATATGGCCAGTCCAGCCCTGTACTCTGCATGGAGGCCATCTCTGGCTCCGGGCTATGTTAGTAAGGAGGTGACCGTTTTTATTTTTTTCCTTTTCCCTTCCTCTTCAGGCCTGTACAATAAAATTAACCCGAGGCGTGACTGATGCCTGGTGGGTTATGCACGTTCAATTTGCATTTTTATCATTAGTAATAATTAGAGAACAATTTAACACCCGGGTGCCAATGAAAGAGATTCATAAACTGGTGACCTTTTCAGGAGGGTAAACAGAGTGGCAAGCGTGCACATTGCAGTTTGCGTGCGTGCGTGTGCGTGCTCGTTCTTGTGTGCCTTTGTGCGTGTGTGTGTGGTTGTGTGTATGTGTGTGCGGGAGCTTGTGTATCCACGCATCTTCAAGTGTCTGGGTGTGAGTCTGTGCGGGTACAAATTTTCCACAAATGCACCGTAGTACTCCCCTGATTAATTGAGATTTGGTGGGCTTGCTTGCTTGCTTTCTTGCTCGCTTTTTTTTTAAAGGTAGACGAGTCAATTTTTGTGCTGCGTCTGAGGAACCATATTGTTTCAGGATTCCCCTGTCGTCGAGCCCCGGCCGGCAACTCTAATGATGTGGCACAGGCGTGCCGCCTCGCCTCGACACCCTTCACGTTATCGCCATCTCAAAATCACTTTGGCAGTGATTAATGGAAGTGTCACACTCTCTGCCATTTGTCACCACTGGGAAATGCACTGTGTTGATGGTGTGTGCTGCTCGGTCCACTCATTTGCATTTGTTCCTCACTGTTGTCTCTTTTCTTTTCTCCTTCTTTTCTTTTTCTCCTTTTTATAGTAACGCACGTGCCATCGATGACCCACTCGGATCTACCCAAGGGAGGAGCTGTTTAAGTCGATGCCTGCCTGCGCTGAGGAGTTTAACCGACGAGGATAAAAAGAACGAGATCAAACAGCTGCCAATAATTTTTTTTTCTGGATAAAAAGG
>NC_085858.1:45620896-45625896 GCF_034702125.1 Engraulis encrasicolus | reverse complement strand
TGCGCAACAACCCCATCGAGACGCTGCCCGCCTACGTCTTCAACCGCGTGCCGTCCCTGCGACGTCTGGACCTGGGCGAGCTCAAGAAGCTGGAGCACATCTCCGAGGCCGCCTTCGTGGGCCTGGACAACCTGCGCTACCTGAACCTGGGCATGTGCGGCCTGAAGGACATCCCCAACCTGACCCCCCTCGCTCGGCTGGAGGAGCTGGAGCTGTCCGGTAACCGGCTGGAGATCATCCGTCCCGGCTCCTTCCAGGGCTTGGTGTCGCTGCGCAAGCTCTGGCTGATGCACTCGCATATGTCCGTGATCGAGCGCAATGCCTTCGACGACCTGAAGAACCTGGAGGAGCTGAACCTGTCCCACAACTCCTTGATCTCGCTGCCGCACGACCTGTTCACGCCGCTGCCGAAGCTGGAGCGCGTGCACCTCAACCACAATCCGTGGGTGTGCAACTGCGACGTGCTGTGGCTCAGCTGGTGGCTGAAGGAGACGGTGCCCAGCAACACCACCTGCTGCGCCCGCTGCCACGCGCCTCCCGTCCTGAAGGGGCGCTACATCGGCGAGCTGGACCAGAGCCACTTCACCTGCTACGCGCCGGTGATCGTGGAGCCGCCCACCGACCTGAACGTGACGGAGGGCATGGCCGCCGAGCTCAAGTGCCGCACCAGCACGTCCATGACGTCTGTGAACTGGTTCACGCCCAGCGGCACGTTGATGACGCACGGCTCGTACAAGGTGCGCATCTCGGTGCTGCACGACGGCACGCTAAACTTCACCAACGTGACGCTGCGTGACACCGGGCCATACACGTGCGTGGTTAGCAACACTGCCGGTAACACGACAGCGACGGCCATGCTCAACGTCACGGCCATGCCCAGCGAGAACTACACCTACTTCACCACCGTCACCGTGGAGACCGTGGACGCCCACGAGCCCGAGGACCTGGCCAACACCTCCGCGTTCCCCGCGCTGCGCACCCACAACCAGACCATGATCCGCTTCCCGGGGCCCACGCCCTCCTGGGACCTGGTGCCCACCACCGCCTCCTCGTCCTCCTGGTCCTCCTCCACCAGGGGGGGCACCTTCACCGTGCCCGTCACCATGGACCCCACGTACTCGGGCCTGGAGGACGTGATGAAGACCACCAAGATCATCATCGGCTGCTTCGTGGCCATCACCTTCATGGCCGCCGTCATGCTGGTGGTCTTCTACAAGCTGCGCAAGCAGCACCAGCTGCACAAGCACCACGGCCCCGCGCGCGCCATCGAGATCATCAACGTGGAGGACGAGCTGGGGACCGCCGCCGCGGCCGCCGGTGGCATGGGGGGGCCCGGATGAGGGGGAGTGGGGGGGATGCGGGGCACCTGCAGCAGCGGCATCTCCGGCGGCTCCACCATGACCCGCGGCTCCTCTGTCGGATCGTGCGGCGCCGGCATGGGGATGGGCATGGGCGGCAACGGAGGCAGCTGCGGCGGCGGCGGCGGCGGAGGAAGTGGGATCGGCGGAAGCCTGCGGCTGCACCACCCGGAGATCGTCAACCTGCCGAACCTGGCTCGCCAAGACCACCTCAACCACTACTACAAGGCCCACCACTTCAACAACAACATGCTGGGGCTCGGCCTGGGGGGCGGTGGCATGGGTGGCGGTAGCGGCGGCGGCTCAGCGGGCATGGGGGGGCTCAACAACAACAACAACCCCTCGTCCTGCTCCCAGGGCCTCGGGATGGGGATGGGGCCCGGATCCGGGCCCGGGGGCCTGGGGGGGCTGGGGGGCCCCATCTCCTGCACGCCTGTGCCCGTGTCGGTGGGCAGCGGCACCGCCACACTGGGATCCCTGCCCACGCCCGTGCCCTTGCCCCAGCTGAGCCTCCACGGCTCGCTCAAGGGGCTGATGGGCAAGAGCCAGAACTCGCAGAACGAGCCCTTGCTCTTCAAGAGCGGCTCCAAGGAGAACGTGCAAGAAACTCAGATCTGAGAACACACACGCACACACACACGAAGAAGAAGAGGAAGAAGAAGAAGAAGAGGAAGAGGAAGAAGAAGAGGAAGAAGAAGAGGAAGAGGAAGGCAAGAGGCGAGACGGGCAGAGATACGAGGAGAGCGAGAGGGGGAGAGAGAATGAGAATGAGAGAGATGTAGAGAAAGAGAGAATGAGGGAGGAACATAGAGGGAGGAAAGGAAAGGAAAGGAAAGAAAAGGAAAGGAAAGGAAAGGAAAGGACAGGACAAAAGTAGCCAGGGAGACGAGTGGAATGAAGGTAGTTTTTTTTTTACTTTTTGATTGGCTGAAGCTCTTGACCCTCCGCAGTAGGGTCTGACAGGGCAGCTGTGAGAGTGGCCGTGGCCGTGGCTGTGGCTGAGTACAGACAGGGGCCAAACACTGTTGTGCGTGGTCATGAACACTCACTCAGAGTGTGAGCGAGTGAACAAGCTGAGGCTGAAAGAGAGAGAGAGAGAGAGAGAGAGAGAGAGAGAGAGAGAGAGAGAGAGAGAGAGAGAGAGATAGAAAGTATCTGGCACTCACAGATTAGATTCACTAGACATACACACAACACACAAACACATACACACTTACATGCACACAAGCATACACGCACATATACACACCAATCCAAACAACAGCAGCACCAAGGCCATCAGCAATGAGGTGTGCACCTACAGTATGTAGACACACACACACACACACACACACACACACCATCAGAAACACAGCACAGTAACGACCAGACCAGCACATGGAGAAAATAAAAAAATGTACGCCGACACCGAGGATCGATGACGTGCCAAACCCACACCAACCTGTGCCAAAGTGCAGCTCTTGCAGCACCCTTCACATCGCTGAACAAAGGCAGGCATACACGCCACTACTGCACAGTACAGGAAGTAAGCAGAGCTAGGGGGTTTTCTCAAGAAGCTGGGGTCCGTTTCTCGACGTTTGTCGTTGCTAACCGTCAAGACCGTCTTAAGACGTAACACCATTCCCTTGGTGTTTAGTGGTGAGCGTGGCTGTCGAGAGAAAGTTGAGTCGTCCCTACGAAGGACGTTTGCTACCGTTGTTAGCAAAGACGCTTTCGAGATACGGACCCCTGGTTCTGTAGTACAACAGGTTAAGTTAACCTTGGGGTTGTGGTAAATCACCTAATAGAAGATCCTGGAATCCTACTTGTCATTTTCACACGAGTCCTTGCAGGCTATCTTCGTATTAGCAGGCTTACCACTCACTTCCTGGGGCCTATACTACAAAGCTGGTTTAGGAGTAAACCAGGTTAAGTTGAGAGATAAGAGGTAAATCATCTAATAGAAGAGCCTGGAATCCTACTTGTCATTTTCACATGTCATAGTCCTGCAGGCTATCTTCGTACTGGCAGGCTTACCACTTCCTGTAGGTTAATTTAGCCAGGTTCATCACGAAGCTGTTTCCTTTGAATACCTCCTCCCTCAGAGCTAGTGTACTGTGCCGTACCGCTGAGTGTCTACTCACTATGCCATGGATGTAAACACATACACCTTTGCCAAGCCAGACTTATATCAAACAAAGGCCATAGAGTTTTAGAGACTGAGATTTAAAAAAAATGAAATAAATAAAACTCACCATGGCACCGTGAGTCTTAAAATGTATTTGTACAGATTTGCCTGAGCTGTTTTCTCAGTCAGGGCAATATATGCTACAGTGTATCTGTGACAAAACGAGTTGGAAAGTGTGTTGTTTTAGCTACATGCAAAATTTACAGTGAGCAAGGCAGCATATCAGTGTTTCCTTCAAGGCCTCTATTTTCCTGAGATGAAAAGACGAAACTAACTGTTGATTGGAGAGTGGGACACGGGTAGTGCCACTTGCAGAACTGTTGTCATTAGATATCGATATGGATCAGGCCTGGAGGCGTGAGAAGGAGAGCGGAGATGTGTTTTTTTTGTTTTTGTTTTTTTAAGGAGCTGCTTAAGCGAATGGACACACACTTCTACCGAGCCTCTCCTCTTACCCACCTTCATTGGAGCACTGGTGGAGCTTGAGAAGGGTACACACACACACACACACACACACACACACACACACACACACACACACACACACACACACACACACACACACACACACACACACACACACACACACACACACACACACACACACACACACGACGTGGCAGACATGATCACCCTTCAGCCAAAATAATGGAGGAACACACGGAAGGGTGACAAATGACAGTTGGGATATATTTAAAGGGAAAAAAGAACAATACAAATTATATTAAAAAAAATAACAATTGCATAACTGTGAAATTTCACAATATATAAATATATTTTCATTCAAAGAAATAAATAACAAGAAATCTTTAACAATTTTGAGACTGGAGACCAAGGCTTCTGAGACGTAGAGAGAGAGAGAAAGCTGGAGTTGTGGCGTGTAACACTTTGATGGTGGTGATGATGATGATGATAATGATGATGACGAACCTTCACTATGGCTTAAAAACTTACACAGTAAAAAAAAGACGACCACCTTTTCTCCTTTCTCTGTGAAATGTTGGAGCGTAGTGGACAGCTGACAAGGGAAACCATCAACTCTGGGAAATTGTGTTCGAATAAAAACAAAATGTTAGTTTTGTTTTATTTTTGTTAATTTGTATTTCATTTCATTTCATTTTTTTCTAGTCTGAAAAAGCTTTCCCCTTTCCTGTTGTGTTTACATAAGCAGGGTGATTGGACTGGACAGGAGTAATAATTGATATTTGTTCTTCATTTGTTGCGGTGAAAATGTAATTGATGACGTATATTATTACTATGATATAATGAAACCTTGTCATACACTGATTTCCATATATGTAATGGTAACAGCTGTGTCAATGATAATGATAATAATGACAATAATAGACAACAATCATTTCTATTTTTTCCCATTATTTTTTTTATTCATGGCGAAATTTACAAGGTGAGTATAGGCCATTATTATTATTATTATTATTATTATTATTATTATTATTATTATTATTATTATTATT
>NC_085858.1:45608396-45615896 GCF_034702125.1 Engraulis encrasicolus | reverse complement strand
TACCTGTCCTGTCCTGTCCTGTCCTGTCCCTACCTGTCCTTACCTGTCCTGTCCTGTCCTGTCCTGTCCTGTCCCCTGTCCTGTCCTGTCCTGTCCTGTCCTGTCCTGTCCTGTCCTGTCCTGTCCCTACCTGTCCTGTCCTGTCCTGTCCTGTCCCTACCTGTCCTGTCCTGTCCTGTCCTGTCCCTACCTGTCCTGTCCCTACCTGTCCTGTCCTGTCCTGTCCTGTCCTGTCCTGTCCTGTCCCTACCTGTCCTGTCCTGTCCTGTCCCTACCTGTCCTTACCTGTCCTGTCCTGTCCTGTCCTGTCCTGTCCCTACCTGTCCTGTCCTGTCCTGTCCTGTCCTGTCCTGTCCTGTCCTGTCCTGTCCTGTCCTGTCCCTACCTGTCCTGTCCTGTCCTGTCCTGTCCTGTCCTGTCCCTACCTGTCCTGTCCTGTCCTGTCCTGTCCTGTCCTGTCCTGTCCCTACCTGTCCTGTCCTGTCCTGTCCTGTCCTGTCCTGTCCTGTCCTGTCCTGTCCTGTCCTGTCCCTACCTGTCCTGTCCTGTCCTGTCCTGTCCTGTCCTGTCCTGTCCTGTATCTAATGTGTTACACCCCCAGTCTGTAGATTTTCCTCAAGATGCTTCTGTCAATCTGTCCATCTCATGCTGCCAATGCTACTCCTACTGCTTCCACTGAACCCCTACATCAGTGCTCTCCAGACCATGTAGCTACTGCTTCCACTGAACCCCTACATCAGTGCTCTCCAGACCATGTAGCGGAAGTGAGGCTGCAGCCCAAACCAACGCCCCCAACCGTAGGAGAAACAAGTTAGATATCAGGACAGAGAACAGATTTTCGCTTTTCCTTTTTTCCCTTCTCGCCAATGTCTGTTAAGAGACTGTTATGAGCATAAGATCTAACTCATCTAACTCTCTGTGAATGCTTGAGAGAGATATGACCCACTGAAGGTTTAATGATCGAAAAACACACACATCTATGGTTTCATTTGTTCTGACCTCATCTCGGGCCAAATGTCGGGCCGGGTTTGGCCCGTGGGCCTTTGTTTGGAGACCAAGGCCCCACAGTGCAGTAGTTAGTTACTCACATTTCAGTGAATTCGCATTTACATGCTGATGCTGTGCAGAGGTACTGTACTATTCACCCTTACGAAAATCCACCATGGTTTTACTATGAGAACTAAACCATGGTTTTTAGTCGTTCATAGTTGTCACGTTTTTTTTTAGCACGGTTTGTGACTATGGTTTAACCATCAATTCACTATAGATCAACCATGGTTTGGTGGATTTACCATTGTTTAATTATGCAAACATTAACCATGGTTTTACTATAACAACTAACCATGGTTAATAGTTATTCATTTCTGTCAGAACCATTTTAGTCAAGAAACACAAGAGAAGAATCTGAATGCAATTTCTTTATTGAAATTCTGATTTACATTTGGCGGTATGGCTCTGTTCAGAGGAGCCCCCCTATTTCCATGAGCACCATGAAAAAGCAGAGAGTCAGGAGGCAGCAGCAGTTAGAGAATTCTCACCCCGGCTAGACAGGGAGAGATAAATATTTCCCCCATGAACAGAACCAGGCAACATGACAAGAATAATTTGCCATGTCATACACAACAAGGTGGAGCATGGGGAGGAGGTGGGTAGCAAAAAACCAAGCAGCGTACACGTCAGGGAGAAAGGGGTAGAATTTAAAGGGGCGCGCCACGGTGCGTGGCCAATCGCTAGGGAGGAAAGCTGATCAGCAAAGGGGATACACCTGGATCAATTAGAGGTGAGGGGAAGGCGGCACGCTTCTTGACTACCATGGCCTGGCCAGAACTAACGTTTGAACATTCGACAGTGAGCTGACACTTTTTTTTATCCAAAGCGACTTACAGGCTGTTGGTTACAGTCCCTGGATCAATGTTAGGTGCCTTGCTCAAGGGCACTTCAGCCATGGATGGAGGTCTATGGAATGGTGAGGGCAGGATTCGAACCTGCAATCCTGTGATAGAGTCATTGAGAGTAAATAGAATAGAGTCCAACTCCCTAGCCATTACACCACAGCTACTCACATAGTTATTCAGGGGTTTTGTGTTTCCTTGGCTAACCAAGAAAACCATGGTTCATGACTATGGTTTAATCATGCACCCCTTCCCCCACCATGTCTATATATATAGGCCAGCAATGGTGAAGAATCTTTTAAAAAGTCCTGGTTCCGGTTCGTGATCGGATCACCACCAGACACCACCAATATTTGTTCCTTGGGTCATTACTAACAACTCCACAAAGTTTTGTCCAAATCAGTTGATTAGTTTTTGAGTTATCCTGCTGACAGAATCTTTTAAAAAGTCCTGGTTCCAGTTTGTGATCCGGATGACCACCAGAATTTAATTACTTGTTCATTTGGGTCATTATCAACAACTCCACAAAGTTTCGTCCAAATCTGTTGATTAGTTTTTGAGTTATGCTGCTGACAAACAAACAAACAAACAAACAAACAAACAGACAGACAAACCAACGTGACCGAAAACATTACCTCCTTGGCGGAGGTAACTATAATCCATGGTAAATCTATGGTAAAACCATGATTAGTTTTCATAGTAGAACCATGGTTAATCTTTGTAAGGCCTACTACTATAACAGCTACTGTTCTAGAACTATGTTTGATTGATAGTATTTAGAATCACCATGAAATGTGGTAGTAAAACCATGGTTACTGCATTAAAACCATGGTTGATTTCCGTAAGGGTAGAGACAGTAATCATGACATACCATGGTAGAACCATGTTACTTCATAAAAATCACAGTAATACCATAGTAAGCCATAGTACAATTATGGTAGGTCCAGAGTACTTAGAGTAATCATGACATACAATGGTAGAAGACTGAAAAGAAAATAAAGGTCCGCAACACTGTTTGATGCTCCCAAAGATTTAATGGCACAACGTTTCGGACTAATAGTCAGGGAGCATTTTCACCGAAATAAAGTCCCGTGGGATTTTTTTGATGAAAGCAAGCCACCCATTCAGATGTCTCAAGGGCACACCAAATAACAATAAAAAACATGTTGGCAGTCTGAAATATTGTGCTGGCCAGCATGGTGGACCACACATAGAAACTGTATCCTTGCCGCATATTTCCGGCTATACCGCAACCTAAAATGTATTTGTTTGGTCATTTTCTTTCCCGTTTCATCCATATTCAGCTTCAGTAACTCCAAGTATATGAAATAATAATGGTTACATGTCACTATTCAGACATTAGCACCCAATTGTCGGAGTAGCAGCATTTTCATAAAATAAAAAAAAACCATACCACTACTCCGACATTTTTTATTTCCATTGTCGGAATAGGGGCATGATACTATATAGTTTTGAAACATGCCGCTTTTCCGACATGAATAATTGTAATGTGCTCATGCGAAAATGTGCCCAAATCAAAACGATTCCTAACCCTAACCGTCAGTACAGGTGGATATGCTTTTTGCTGCTCAAGCGTAAATGTGCCTAACCCTAAAACTATGCCTAACCTTAGCCGTCAGTAAAGGCATGTGTTTATTACAGTGTGCCCAATCCTTAACTATTCCTAACCTTAACCGTCAGTAAGGGCATGTGTTTATGTGTGCGTAACCCTAAACATCAGTAAGCGTACATGTGCCTAACAATGAACCAATGTCAAGTCAAGTCAAGTCAAGTTGGTTTTATTGTCAATGTCTTTACATGCACTGGTCATACAAAGAATGTGAAATTACATTTCTTGCTTTCCCATGCAGACATAGACTAATCTAGGTAAGGACATAGACAGTATAGACATAGACAGTACTCATACATGGACATAAGACAGTGTGGACATACAGTGCTCATACAGACATTTAAAGTGCAAGACTGGACAACAGAAGACTTGTAGAGAACATACATTAAGAGGAGGTATTTTGTTGCGCTTTTTCTAAAAGTCCTTTGTAGCGTTCTGACATAGTAATAGCAATAGTAATAGTAGCATTTGAAGAAAAATAAATATTAAAAAAGGTCTATCAAGTACACCAGCAACAGTGCGTGTGTGTGTGTGTGTGTCTGTGTGTATGTGTGTGTGTGTGTGTGTGTGTGTATGAGTTGTGTGTCAGTGTGTGTATGTTTGGGTTTAGTGCAGAAAGTGCAGTGTGCTTGTGTGTGTGTGTGTGTGCGTGTGCGTGTGTGTGTGTGCGTGTGAATGTTTTGAGTTAGTGCAGGTTGAAACTTCAGTAAGGTAAGGTAAGGTAAGGTAACTTTATTTGTACCCGAAGGTAGATTTGGTTGCAGGCAAAAGTAGCAAAAGCTTACACAGACAACAAAGTACTGACACACAAAAAACTTCCACCAACAGCCCAATACTAATGACAGTGACAAAGGACAATAACAAAACAAAACAAGGACAACAAAAACAAAACATGACAGACAGCAGACAAGTGCTCCAAACCAGGATATGAAGAAGAATAATAAACAATAAATATATAAATATGTATATAAAAACTGGGGAAAACCTTAAAATGTTGGACTCATGTGCTATTCAGTGTTTTAATAGCAGAAGGGATAAAACTGCATCTATACCTCTTAGTTTTGCAGGCCGGCATTAGGAACCTACGACCTGAGGGGAGAGGCTGAAATTCACCATATAGTGGGTGGGATGTATCATTTAAGATAGACCCCGCCAGTCTCTGCAACTGCCTACTGTAGAGAGACTCCATGTTGAGCTGTGATTCTCCAATTAATTTACCAGCCCACTTCACAATCTGATTAAGGGAATTTCTGTTTTTGAGGGGTAAGTTGCTGAACCATGACACAAGGCTAAAGGACAGAATTGACTCAATAAAACATCTGTAAAACATGGTTAGCAGCTTTTTATCTATATGGAAGGATGACAGCTTCCTTAGGCAATGTAGGCGCTGGTTCGCCTTTTTATACCCAGTTTCACAGTGTGCCACAAAGGTGAGCTTACTGTCGATTGTGGTCCCAAGATATTTATAATTGTCAACACATTCCACTACCTGACCTTTTATGGTAGTTGGTTCCTTATTAGTGGCGTGTTTTCTAAAGTCCACATACATGTTTTTTGTTTTAGAAATATTCAGTTGTAGAAAGGACTGCTCACACCAATCTACAAACTCCTGAACAATTGGACCATGACCCGTGTCCTTGTCCTTTAACAGACTGACAATAACTGAGTCATCTGCATATTTCAGAATATATCGGTCCTCCTGGCTACTGCGACACATATTGGTGTAGAGGATAAACAAAAGCGGGGACAAAACACAACCTTGAGGTTGTCACAGTCACAGATGTAGTAGTGCAGGTGGAATGTTCAGTCGCAGATATGGTGGTGAGGATGGGGGGGGGGTTGTCAGTGGCCTGGCTGGCTAGAGGCTGACAGTGGAGGGAGAGTGGGTTGAGTGTTCAGTATCCTGATTGCTTGGTGCATCGAGCTGCTCGCAAGCCTGGTGGTACGGGAACGGAGGCGCCTGTACCTCTTTCCAGAGGGCAGGAGGCTGAACAGTTTGTGTTCTGGGTGGCTTGTGTCTTTGATGATCATCAGTGCTTTGATTTTCAGTGCTGGAGTGTCTTCCTGTTTTTCTCCGTGCAGCTTCCTCCCCACACTGTGATGCAGCTGGACACAACGCTCTCTATGGTTCCTCTGTAGAATGTTATGATGGAGGGTGTAGCACTTGCCTTCTTTAGTTTGCGCAAGAAGTAGATGAACAATGAACCACTGACAGGTTAGGTTTAGGAATGAGTTTTTTATGTTTAGGCACAGTTCCACTTGCTTATAGGTTGGTGTGCACACATTTTTCACTGACAGGTTAGGTTTAGGAATGAGTTTGGTTTAGGCACAGTTCAACATCGACGTGCGAAGGTAGGGGTGTGTGTGTGTGTGTGTGTGTGTGTGTGTGTGTGTGTGTGTGTGTGTGTGTGTGTGTGTGTGTGTGTGTGTGTGTGTGTGTGTGTGTGTGTGTGTGTGTGTGTGTGTTAGGAGAGGAGAGGAGGGGCGAGGAGAGGAGAGAGCAGAGGAGAGGAGAGGAGAGGAGAGGAGAGAGTGTGTGTGTGTGTGTTAGGCCTCTCTCTCTGAGTGTGTCTGTTTGTTAGGCCTGTGTGTGTGTGTGTGTGTGTGTGTTAGGCCTCTCTCTCTCTGAGTGTGTGTGTTTGTTAGGCCTGTGTGTGTTTGTTAGGCCTGTGTGTGTGTGTGTGTGTGTGTGTGTGTGTCCGTGTGCGTGTGCGTGTGCGTGTGCGTGTGTCTAACGTGATGGTGCCTGGGACGGTGTGGCCTAGTCAGGCCTAGTGTCTGGCCTAGTCAGCCAAGGCCAGTTGGCCTCGAGGCCGCCGTGGAGGTAGGAGGCAGGAGCCTTCATTTAAAATGTGTTTATTCATTTAAATGTATTTATTTGCTCATTTTATTATTGTGTGTGTGTGTGTGTGTGTGTGTGTGTGTGTGTGTGTGTGTGTGTGTGTGTGTGTGTGTGTGTGTGTGTGTGTGTGTGTGTGTGTGTGTGTGTGTGTGGCCTAGTCAGGCCTAGACTGAACATTGAACATTGTCTAGTCTAACATTTATAATATACATTGTGAATTGGATTTTCAGTTGATTTAGTCTACAAACATAAGATGATGTCTTTATTTCTATGCCGATAAACGTATTCATTCCAGAAAAGATTACTGTTATCAGACCACTACTTCAGTTATCAGACTTTTCAGCAACGAATAGCATAATAAACGAATCATTATTTTCACCATTTATTACTAGCTTGCATAATTAACCCCTTCGCATTCCGACAGATTTGCCTGAAAACCGCCTGAAAACGCCTCTCCAAATTGAAATGGTTGCTGTATCCCAACCCTTTGTGCTATTGAGATGAAAACACCCATTTTGGAAAGCAGACACCCTCTAGTTTTGTGATCTATTGTCAGTTTCACTGTAAAGGGTTCTGCTGAAAACTGGGAACTCTTTTTTCATTTTTCTGGGAAGTTTTTGTCAATTTTTCCCCTCGCCATAAGGAAAAAATATATACATAGACATTAAATAGTCCTTTTACTGTAATGTATCAGGTTATAGACATAATGGAACAAAGGCCACAAGTCTGAACAACTTGTATTTCAAATTTGAAAACAAAATATCAAAAATTGTGTTTTCTACACCAGTTTATATGTTGGTATGCCTAGGCGTTTTTGCAAAGTCCTATTTTTGGAGACCAAAATGTTGTTATTTTCTTATATGCCTCACAATTTTTCCCAGCACAATATTTCAGACTGCCAACATGTTTTTTATTGTTATTTGGGGTGTCCTTGAGACAGTTGGATGGGTGGCTTGCTTTCATCAAAAAAATCCCACGGGACTTTTTAGGCTCCTTGACTATAACCATCCTCTTCTTTTCAGTTATCTTGTGTTTGGTCCAGCACCTGTGCCACTGATGTGCGCGCATTCTTTGACTTTTTGGATACCATGGTAGAACCATGATAATCATAGTAATACCATAATAAACCATGGTCC
>NC_085858.1:45575896-45583396 GCF_034702125.1 Engraulis encrasicolus | reverse complement strand
CTCTCCTCTCCTCTCCTCTCCATTCCTCTCCTCTCCTCCCTTCCCATCTCTCTTTCCTCTCCTCTCCCTTCCCATCTCTTCTCTTCTCCTTACCATTTCTTCTCCTCTCTTCTCTTCTCCTCTCCTTTCCTCTCCTCTGCTCTCCTCTCCTCTCCTCCCTTCCCATTTCTTCTCTTCTCCACTCCTCTCCTCCCTTCCCGTCTCTTCTCTTCTCCTCCCTTCCCCTCTCCTCTCCTCTCCTCCTTTCCTGCTCTGCTCTGCTCTCTCCCCCCCCTCTCTCTCTCTCTTCCTCTCTCTCACATCCTCCACTCTTTGTATTCCTCCTCTCTTGTCTGCCTCTTCTCTTCTCTTCTTTCTCTCCAGCTAACTCTCTGACCTGTGCCTGTCACTGTACCATCCATCAGCCTGCCTCACCTACACACGCACGCAGGCACACATACACACACACACACACACACACATGCAAACACACACACAGACATGCACACACACACACACACACACGGAAGCACATAAACACACACACACGCACACACACATATACACACACATGCAAACACAGACACACACAGACACGCACGCATGCATGCACACACACACACACACACACACACACACACACACACACACACACACACACACACACACACACACACACACACACACACACACACACACACACACACACACACACACACACACACACACACACACACACACTTGTCTGCATTCCTATACTCCCTGCAGCCCTTGACGTTCATGGCTTTTTTCTGTGCTCCACCGTTCATCCCTCTTCTCCTGTGTGCTGTATTTGTCACCTAGTTCTCTTCTCCTCTCTTCTTCGCTTCCCTCGAGCTCTGCACTCCCACTCTTTTAGAGGAAGGCCGAGCTAAATGGCGTGTGTGTGTGTGCATGTGCATGTGCATGTGCGTGTGTGTGTGTGTGTGCGTCTGTGTGCGTGCATGCGTGCGTGTGCGTGTGCATGTGCGTGTATGATGTACAGACAGAGACAGACAGAGTAGAGTGAGAAAGACCAAAAGCTTGCCGGTGTGTTGTCTCAGCCTTCACCTCAAGAACCCTTACTGTAAAGCTACACATACATTCAGTAGAGAAATGTACCCACACACACACACAACTGACAAACACACTGCATCAAACATTTTCAGCCTTCTGTTCAATAATACAGTACATTGCAGCTCCCTTGGTTTAAGCCTGTGCAAAATCACAAGAAAACACTGTTTCAACAGTCTTCTTTTTTTACGTCACTGAGCAAAAATAGTGAAGTGGGAAGGGTGTTTGTGTGTGTGTTCGTGTACAGTAGACCTATGTATAGTATACATGCCAGCGAGAATACATGAGTGTGTGCTGGTGTGTGTACATGTGCATGGGTGTGCACATACGAGCGTGTTTGAACTTACGTGCGTGTGCCCAGCGCCGGATTAACGCACAGGCTAGATATGGCTGCAGCCTAGGGGCCCCCACCTGCCAGGGGCCCCCTGATATCCCAAAAGTGAAAAATTGTAGAATTGTGAGAAGAAGAGATGTTGAAAATTTCATCTATCATGTTGGTAGACATGTTATCCTGAATTCCTAACTCATAATTATAACACTGTCTACTAAGTATTTTTCGCAAAATTTGCCTTCTGGGGGGCCCCACAGGCACCTCTAGCCTATGGGCCCTAGGCCATCTTAATCTGGCTCTGCGTGTGCCTGTGTGTACAGTATGTGTTCAGTACATGTGTAGGAGGGTAGATTTGTTCTACTTCCTTTTCTGTGCCAAAGCTGTTTTTGGATCCCATTCACCCTCTGTGTTTGTATGCCACTGGAAAATTACAGAAAAAAAAAAACAGTTTTTGTTTTTTTATTCCAAATGTGGGTGGTTCTTTGGACGCCGTTTAAAGTCAGAGCGACAGGAGTGGTGCAGACGGAGCGTCAAGTCAGAAGAAGAGTGTGCAAGACGGAAATCCGAGACGGAGTGTAGGTGCGACTTTCTCGGGACGGACTTAACATAGTTCTAGGGGAGAGCAGAACATAAACCAAAACCACAGTTGTGTGTACAGGTAAATGTGTGGGCAGGAATTGTCTCAAAAGGGCACTCCAGAAAGTAACACATACAGTACTAGGCTGACAGGCATAAGTGTGTGTGTGTGTGTGTGTGTGTGTGTGTGTGTGTGTGTGTGTGTGTGTGTGTGTGTGTGTGTGTGTGTGTGTGTGTGTGTGTGTGTGTGTGTGTGTGTGTGTGTGTGTGTGTGTGTGTGTGTGTGTGTGTGTGTGTGTGTGTGTGTGTGTGTGTGTGTGTGTCTTTGCTACAGGCATGTGTCTTGTGCTAAAACTTTTTGACACCATGGTTGTGGTCTAGCTTGCTGTTACGTAGCTGCTCAATTGGTGCCAGAGGGCCATTCTCAGCCTACACGGCCTACACACATGTGTGTGTGTGTATGTGTGTGAGTGTGTGTGTGTGTGTGTGTGTGTGTGTGTGTGTGTGTGTGTGTGTGTGTGTGTGTGTGTGTGTGTGTGTGGGTGTGGGTGTGTGTGGGTGTGTGTGGGTGCGTGCGTGAGTGTGTGTGTGTAGCATATATGTGCCCTTCTGCGTGTGTTTGCATGCTCATATGTGTGTATGCGTGTGTGTAGCATGCATGCCCTTCTGCATGTATTTGAACGTTCAGGCATCTGCACATGCGTGCGTATTTGCGTATTTGTGCGTGCGTATGTGTGTGTGTGTGTGTGTGTGTCTGTGTGTGTGTGTGTGTGTGTGTGTGTGTGTGTGTGTGTGTGTGTGTGTGTGTGTGTGTGTGTGTGTGTGTGTGTGTGTGTGTGTGTGGTGTGTGTGTGTGTGTGTGTGTGTGTGTGTGTGTGTGTGTGTGTGTGTGTGTGTGTGTGTGTGTGTGTGTGTGTGTGTGTGTGTGTGTGTGTGTGTGTGTGTGTGTGTGTCTTTAGCCGTCAGCTGAGCGCCGGGCCAGTGGCCAGAGTGGCTTTGACCCCGGCCACGGATTGCCGGCCGCAGGGGTTAACTTCTGCATGCTACTGACTCACGGTCACAATTATTATCCATCCCAAGGGTGTGTGTGTGTGTGTGTGTGTGTGTGTGTGTGTGTGTGTGTGTGTGTGTGTGTGTGTGTGTGTGTGTGTGTGTGTGTGTGTGTGTGGTGTGTGTGTGTGTGTGTGTGTGTGTGTGTGTGTGTGTGTGTGTGTGTGTGTGTGTGTGTGAGTGTGTGTGTGTGTGTGTGTGTGTGTGTGTGTGTGTGTGTGTGTGTGTGTGTGTGTGTGTGTGTGTGTGTGTGTGTGTGTGTGTGTGTGTGTGTGTGTGTGTGTGTGTGTGTGTGTGTGTGTGTGTGTGTGTGTGTGTGAGAGAGAGTGAGTGTGAGCGGGCATGTGTGCATATGTGTGCATCGTATGACCCATTGTGTGTGTGTGTGTGTGTGTGTGTGTACGCATCCGTGTGTGCCTGTGTGTGTGTATCTCAGTATCTCAGTATGATTATATGCATGTGTTTCTTTTTCCTTTTTATTATGTACATGTGAAAGTGATCACACAATGCATTGTTATTGTGCATTGTGTATCACAAGTGAGGAGTACGAGAGAAATGGTGTTATTGTAAGAATACTCCAGGGATTTCTGATGCGTCAGCATACACGTTACATGAGCATGCATTTATAAAGAGTGGAGGAGAGGAGAGCATTGCATTTCTGAAAATTTATTTGCATTTAAAGGACCTGCGTGGATTTTTATTCCCCTGTACTTTCTTATGTAATCTTGCTTACTTCAAAATAATTGCATATCGAGTTACACAGTTACACTTCACTCGAAATCGGTAGTGTACTCCCAAGCAGGCCTCTTTGTGTACTCCTACTAACGAAAAAATTTCTGCGCAACAGTAAAGTCAGGCATGACAGAGATGATAACTCCGTTCCTAATCCTAACCGATTTGAATATATAGAAACTAGATCCATCAGTCAGCATTTGTTGAACAAAGTAATCACTGTACGCTGAACTTTCTGTCATTTCAACTTCATTTTCTCTCTAAATACACTGGCATTCCGTTTACACTATACCACATTTGATGATTTGTATGGATGATAATGGAGAGAAAAAAAAAACATCAACCAAATGAAATCCTTTTGTTTTCTCATCTCATAGTCGCTTGGTAATGCTCTTTGAACAGCGGCACTTACATGTCTCATTTATTTGAAATGCATCAGAAGGCAATACTGATAGAGCCTTCACACGGAGTTCATCTTTAGTTGCTTGGAAACTGGAAATGGTTCTTGACTATCCTGTGGTTGGAACAGACTAGAAGTACTGTGTGTGTGTGTGTGTGTGTGTGTGTGTGTGTGCGTGCGTGTGTGTGTGTGTGTGTGTGTGTGTGTGTGTGTGTGTGTGTGTGTGTGTGTGTGTGTGTGTGTGTGTGTGTGTGTACGTACACATGGCACCGAGTACCCATGTGTGTGTGTGTGTGTGTGTGTGTGTGTGTGTGTGTGTGTGTGTGTGTGTGTGTGTGTGAGTGCAAGCGTAACTGTACAGTACCGTCTCTGTGTTGGTATGACCGTGAGAGAGCAAGTCTGTCTGAGTGCATGCGTGCGTGCGTGCATGTGTGCGTACGTGTGTGCATGTGTGCGTGCGTGCGTGCATGTGTGTGTGTGTGTGTGTGTGTGGGGTGTGGGGGGGGGGGGTGCATGCATGCGTGCATTGTGTTGGTATGACAGTGAGATAGCATGTACCTCTGTTTAGGCAGTGGGTTGCCATGGGACCTCTTGCCCTTCGCCTCATCACTGATGCAATGCAACGCCACCAGCCCCTCGCCGTTACCCAGAGTGCATTTCTTCTGTGCCACTGTTGTTGTTGCTGCTACTGTGCTGTGCTGAATGCATTATGCAAACTACTTAACAATGCTCACTCACACCTCAGCATGGAGCCAGGGAGATGCTGCTTTAAAGGAGAAAGGGGGGGGGGTGTGTAAGGTTTGGGTACCGTCTGCCTTATATGCTCTACTCACTTTCAACAGTGACACCATAAGCTGAGAATCACAACCAGAGTCTCTTTGGTGTCACTGAGAAGGTGTCAGTTGAAAAGTTAAGAAGTCTGCTTTTCTTTTTTTTTTCTCGCCCGTTTTAGGTTTTATTTTAGTTGTGGGTTTTTATTTTGGTTTCGGTCTGTTGAAGAAGGTTGCTGGGTTGATTTGACAGCGTCAGCACCTGATGTGGCTGAGAGGGAGAGAGAGAGGGATATATATACATGTATATATATAGAGAGAGAGACCTTTAACACTCCTTTATTATGAACCATCGTCACCAATTACTTATCGATTACTTTATCGCTCAGTTGGAAGTGGTGACACAGAACTCACTCGCAAAGTCCGTTACTGATTGGTTAAGGTAACACTATTCACACATTTGTTTTGTTATTTGCATGCTAATAAAGCAATATGGGTTTTAATTTGAATTCAGAACTCCAAAGAATTTAAATGGCAGAGTAAGATCAAACCACCTCCCACCCTCCAACGGAGACAGATTTCTCTTAGCTTCCGCCACTGTTTGATGGAGTCAACAGCAGTTGGCTTTCGCCACGGCTAGTGCTCGGATGCCTCTTTCAACCGGTGTCTATGAGTGCGTCTTAATATGCGACCTTGCCTCCTCCACTTGCCTCCTCCACTTGCTTCTCGTCATGATGACATCACTGACAACAGCATTATATTTCAATATCTTGCAAAAGCTCAATTGTAGAGTCTTTTTCTCATTTGCAATTGGGATGGTGAATGAAAAACAGTCCCTCAAAAGTTGTTGTGGCTAGGCTGACAGCTGGGAAACTTTATCGTTTTCTCCACGGAGGAGGGGCCAGGAGGCGGGACGAGGAGACAAGCGCAAGTGGAGGAGGCAAGGTCGCATATTAAGACGCATGTGGCCCCGTCCATAGAACTTAACCAGCTTGTTAGTCTGCTACAGTACCTTCAGCCAAGCTAGCCCCCCATTAGCCAGGCCGCGCCCTCCTAGTGACGCAACACCTTCGGTGTTGCAACTGGTTAGGTCAAGAGCAATGCAAGTACTTTCTGAGTTCCCGCAAATACGGGAACTCTTTTCACTTTGTCGGGAAGCAAACAACCATAAGCAAACTAAGGGAGGCAGGTCAACCATGCCGTTTTGGGAAATGTTAATTGTTATGCTCTTGGTCAGACCGAGTCTCGAAGAGATTTGAACGTAATCAGGCTCGCCCCCCATGACGTGAGGCTTGAGATTTTCGTATCCTTGTGGCCTTTCATCGCCGCTCCCGTCGTGGGCTTACCTCTCTTCCAACCTGAACACTCCATATCATCATGGAAAGAAGAAACTCCCATTCTATTTTTGTTGTGTCTCTCTGTTGTACTTTTGTTGAGTCTCTGTATGTCTTTGAGTGTCTGTTCATGTTTTGTTTTTGTTTTACAGTATGGTCTGTAAAGCATCTTTGAGTGTCTTAAAAAGCGCTAAACAAACTGATGTAGCCTATTACTAATATTAGAAAAACAATTTTTAAAAATCTGACAAGAACCCACCACAACTCTAACAAGAGTCAGCTGATCGTAAGACAAGTACACAGGTCTACTGGTCACTCCAATAAGTTACCTGTGTTGAAAGGACACAGTGTACCTTTTTGACTTTTACTTTTGACATCTCTGCTAAATGTTAGCTGTTGGTTACATGTTTGGTTCCCTCATTGTTAGTCTTACATTCCCCAAACCTTGTTGATTGCATGTTGCATTTCAGAAAGATGGTGGGCAGAGAGACAGCGAGACAGCGAGGCAGACAGACAGACAGACAGACAGACAGGAAAAGAGAAAAGAATAAAGAAAGAAAAAGAGAAAGAGAAACACCACTGCTTATTTCTGATCCCTTCAGTGTCTTGGAAAGGTCAGCTCATGCAGTTGGATGAACTCAATCCCCTCCCATATTGGCCTCTGTCAAAGGCCACACTACTTTCTTTTTGTCCATCACTTTTGTCCATCGTTTGTGTAGCCTGCGTTAGTTCTGCCAGGAAGACTCAAGTCACACGTGCATTTCGCAGAGCCAATCAGCGGCTGCCATTTCCTTTAAAGTGATGTGTCTAACTTTCCTTTCTTGCTGGCCTAGGCATGGCCGGTCCGAAATATCCTCCTCCATCCCCACCACCACCATTTGGGTCCAGTCTTCCTGTCCGGGGGTTTAAAGGTCCAGTTCCTGCTGCACGGCTATGGCAGGCTCTACTGGATCCACCGGCGCAAGACCCGGGCTGATGATTGGACCTACGCCAAATACTGTCAACTTTCTGCCAATTCCATTGTCAACTATGTTAACATTAAATCGTTAAAAATGAATTCCTCTCTCTGAGTCTTAATGGCTGAAGTGTTGGTCTTTCCTTTTGCATTGCCCTGACTACAGTAAGAGTGGTATAGTGCCCCGAGGTCAGTCCTGCCGGTCAGAGTGTCCTTCTTCATAACAGTGGGGTGGGCATTTGTCATCTGAGGTACTGCGAAGAGAAACGTACCATACATCA